>NW_027418744.1:0-72876 GCF_009905375.1 Apium graveolens
GTGAATCGGAGCTGAAACGAATGGAACTCGGTTTCGAATAATCCTCGTAGGGGGTTAGTACACGAGGTATGGAGCGAAATTGAGGTGTCGTTTTTTGGATTTCTATCATAATTTGTCCCTATGGATTTATGAAATTGAATTCGCGTCCATTCGGGGTCGTCCGGAAGGGAATCTGAGCTAAACGAATGGAACTCTGTTTCGGAATAATCCTCGTAGGGTAGTACACGAGGTATGGAGCAAAAATTGAGGGGTCTATTTTTTGAATTTCTTTCATAATTTGTCCCTATGTATTTATGAAATTGCATTCGCGTCCATTCGGGTCGTCCGGAAGTGAATAGCAGCTTAACCGAATAAACTCGGTTTTCGAACTAATCCTCGTAGGGGGTAGTACACGAGGTATGGAGCAAAAATTGAGGCGTCCCGTTTTTCGATTTCTTTCAAAATTTGTCCTATGGATTTATGAAATTGCATTCGCGTCCATTCGGGGTCGTCTGGAAGTAAATCGGAGCTAAAACGAATGGAACTCGGTTTCCGAATAATTCTCGTAGGGGGTAGTACACGAGGTATGGAGCAAAAATTGAGGTGGCCCATTTTTTGGATTTCTTTTCATAATTCGTCCCTATGGATTATGAAATTGCATTCGCGTCCATTCGGGGTCGTCCGGAAGTGGAATCGGAACTTAAACGAATGGAACTCGGTTTCCGAATAATCTCGTAGGGGGTAGTACACGAGGTATGGAGCAAAAATTAAGGCGGCCCGTTTTTTTGATTTTTTTTCATAATTTGTCCTATAGATTTATTAAATTGCATTCGCGTCCATTCGGGGTCGTCCGGAAGTGAATCGGAGCTGAAACGAATGGACTCGGTTTTCGAATAATCCTCGTAGGGGGTAGGGTAGTACACGAGGTATGGAGCAAAAATTGAGGCTGGCCCATTTTTGGATTTCCTTTTCATAATATGTCCCTATGGATTTATGAAATTGCATTCGCGTCCATTTCGGGGAACGTCAGGAAGTGAATCGGAGCTGAAACGAATGGAACTTCGGTTTCCGAATAATCTCGTAGGGGAGTAGTAACGAGGTATGGAGCAAAAATTGAGGCGGCCCTTTTTTGGATTTCTTTTCATAATTGTCCCTATGGATTTAGAAATTGAATTCGCGTTCATTCGGGGTCGTCCGGAAGGGAATCTGAGCTTAAAACGAATGGAACTACTGTTTCGGAATAATCCTCGTAGGGGGTAGTACACGAGGTATGGAGCAAAAATTGAGGGGACCATTTTTTGAATTTCTTTTTCATAATTTGTCCCTATGTATTTATGAAATTGCATTCGCTGTCCATTCAGGGGTCGTCCGGAAGTGAATCGGAGCTTAACCGAATGGAACTCGGTTTTCGAATAATCCTCCTAGGGGTGTACACGAGGTATGGAGCAAAAATTGAGGCGTCCCGTTTTATCGATTTCTTTTCAAAATTTGTCCCTATGGGTTTATGAAATTGCATTCGCGTCCATTCGGGGTCGTTCGGAAGTGAATCGGAGCTAAAACGAATGGAACTCGGTTTCCGAATAATCGTCGTAGGGAGTAGTACACGAGGTATGGAGCCAAAATTGAGGTGGCCCATTTTTGGATTTCTTTTCATAATATGTCCCTATGGATTTATGAAATTGCATTCGCGTCCATTCGGGAACGTCCGGAAGTGAATCGGAGCTGAACGAATGGAACTCGGTTTCCGAATAATCCTCGTAGGAGGTAGTACACGAGGTATGGAGCGAAAATTGAGGTGTCCCATTTTTTGGATTTCTTTTCATAATATGTCCCTATGGATTTATGAAATTGAATTCGCGTCCATTCGGGGTCGTCCGGAAGGCAAAAATTTAGGCGGCCCATTTTTTTTATTTTTTTTCATAATTTGTCCCTATAGTTTTATTAAATTGCATTCGCGTCCATTCGGGGTCGTCCGGAAGTGAATCGGAGCTGAAACGAATGGAACTCGGTTTTCGAATAATCCTCGTAGGGGGTAGTACACGAGGTATGGAGCAAAAATTGAGGCGGCCCATTTTTTTGGATTTCTTTTCATAATTTGTCCCTATGGATTTATGAAATTGCATTCGCGTTCATTCGGGGTCATCCGGAAGTGAATCGGAGCTGAACGAATGTAACTCGATTTCCGAATAATCCTCGTAGGGGTAGTACACGAGTTATGGAGCAAAAATTAAGGCGGCCCATTTTTTTTTCATAATTTGTCCCTATAGATTTATTGAATTGCATTCTCGTCCATTCGGGGTCATCCGGAAGTGAATCGGAGCTAAACGAATGGAACTCGGTTTTGGAATAATCCTCGTAGGGGTAGTACACGAGGTATGGAGCAAAAATTGAGGCGGCCCATTTTTTGGATTTCTTTTCATAATTTGTTCCTATGGATTTATGAAATTGCATTCGCGTCCATTCGGGATCGTCCGGAAGTGAATCGGAGGTAAAACGAATGGAACTCGGTTTCCGAATAATACTCGTAATAGGTAGTACACGAGGTATGGAGCGAAAATTGAGGGTGTCCCGTTTTTTTCAATTTATTTTCATAATTTGTCCCTATGATTTATGAAATTGCATTCGCGTCCATTCGGGGTCGTCCGGAAGTGAATCGGAGCTGAAACTTATGGAACTTGGTTTCCGAATAATTCTCGTAGGGGGTAGTATACGAGATATGGAGCAAAAATTGAGGCGGCCCGTTTTTTAGATTTATTTTCATAATTTGTCCCTATAGATTTATTAAATTGCATTCGCGTCCATTCGGGGTCGTCCGGAAGTGAATCAGAGCTGAAACGAATGGAACTCGGTTTTCGAATAATACTCGTAGGGGTAGGGTAGTACACGAGGTATGGAGCAAAAATTGAGGCGGCCCATTTTTTGGATTTCTTTTCATAATATGTCCCTATGGATTTATGAAATTGCATTCGCGTCCATTTGGGAACGTCCGGAAGTGAATCGGAGCTGAAACGAATGGAACTCGGTTTCCGAATAATCCTCGTAGGGGGTAGTACACGAGGTAATGAGCAAAAATTGAGGGGACTATTTTTTGAATTTCTTTTCATAATTTGTCCCTATGTATTTATGAAATTGCATTCGCGTCCATTCGGGGTCATCCGGAAGTGAATAGGAGCTTAACCGAATGGAACTCGGTTTTCGAATAATCCTCGTAGGGGGTAGTACACGAGGTATAGAGCAAAAATTGAGGCGTCCCGTTTTTTCGATTTCTTTTCAAAATTTGTCCCTATGGATTTATGAAATTGCATTCGTGTCCATTCGGGGTCGTCCGGAAGTGAATCGGAGCTAAACCGAATGGAACTCGGTTTCCGAATAATTCTCGTAGGGGGTAGTACATGAGGTATGGAGCAAAAATTGAGGCGGCCCGTTTTTTGGATTTGTTTTCATAATTAGTCCCTATGGATTTATGAAATTGCATTCGCGTCCATTCAGGGTCGTCCGGAAGTGAATCGGAACTTAAACGAATGGAACTCAGTTTCCGAATAATCCTCGTAGGGGGTAGTACACGAGGTATGGAGCAAAAATTAAGGCGGCCCGTTTTTTTGATTTTTTTTCATAATTTGTCCCTATAGATTTATTAAATTGCATTCGCGTCCATTCGGGGTCGTCCGGAAGTGAATCGGAGCTGAAACGAATGGAACTCGGTTTTCGAATAATCCTCGTAGGGGGTAGTACACGAGGTATGGAGCAAAAATTGAGGCGGCCCATTTTTTGGATTTCTTTTCATAATTTGTCCCTATGGATTTATGAAATTGCATTCGCGTTCATTCGGGGTCATCCGGAAGTGAATCGGAGCTGAAACGAATGTAACTCGATTTCCGAATAATCCTCGTAGGGGGTAGTACAGGAGTTATGGAGCAAAAATTAAGGCGGCCCATTTTTTTTTCATAATTTGTCCCTATAGATTTATTGAATTGCATTCTCGTCCATTCGGGGTCATCCGGAAGTGAATCGGAGCTAAAACGAATGGAACTCGGTTTTGGAATAATCCTCGTAGTGGTAGTACACGAGGTATGGAGCAAAAATTGAGGCGGCCCATTTTTTGGATTTCTTTTCATAATTTGTTCCTATGGATTTATGAAATTGCATTCGCGTCCATTCGGGATCGTCTGGAAGTGAATCGGAGGTAAAACGAATGGAACTCGGTTTCCGAATAATCCTCGTAATAGGTAGTACACGAGGTATGGAGCGAAAATTGAGGTGTCCCGTTTTTTCAATTTATTTTCATAATTTGTCCCTATGATTTATGAAATTGCATTCGCGTCCATTCGGGGTCGTCCGGAAGTGAATCGGAGCTGAAACTTATGGAACTTGGTTTCCGAATAATTCTCGTAGGGGGTAGTATACGAGATATGGAGCAAAAATTGAGGCGGCCCATTTTTTAGATTTATTTTCATAATTTGTCCCTATAGATTTATTAAATTGCATTCGCGTCCATTCGGGGTCGTCCGGAAGTGAATCAGAGCTGAAACGAATGGAACTCGGTTTTCGAATAATACTCGTAGGGGTAGGGTAGTACACGAGGTATGGAGCAAAAATTGAGGCGGCCCATTTTTTGGATTTCTTTTCATAATATGTCCTTATGGATTTATGAAATTCCATTCGCGTCCATTCAGGAACGTCCGGAACTGAATCGGAGCTGAAACGAATGGAACTTGGTTTCCGAATAATTCTCGTAGGGGGTAGTATACGAGATATGGAGCAAAAATTGAGGCGGCCCATTTTTTGGATTTCTATTCATAATTTGTCCCTATGGATTTAGAAAATTAAATTTGCGTCCATTCGGGGTCGTCCGGAAGGGAATCTGAGCTAAAACGAATGGAACTCTGTTTCGGAATAATCTTCGTAGGGGATAGTACACGAGGTATGGAGCAAAAATTGAGGGGACCATTTTTTGAATTTCTTTTCATAATTTGTCCCTATGTATTTAAAATTGCATTCGCGGCCATTCGGGGTCGTCCGGAAGTGAATCGGAGCTTAACCGAATGGAACTCGGTTTTCGAATAATCCTCGTAGGGGGTAGTACACGAGGTATGGAGCAAAAACTGAGGCGTCCCGTTTTATCGATTTCTTTTCAAAATTTGTCCCTATGGGTTTATGAAATTGCATTTGCGTCCATTCGGGGTCGTCTGGAAGTGAATCGGAGCTAAAATGAATGGAACTCGGTTTCCGAATAATCCTCGTAGGGGGTAGTACACGAGGTATGGAGCAAAAATTGAGGCGGCCCGTTTTTTGGATTTCTTTTCATAATTCGTCCCTATGGATTTATGAAATTGCATTCGCGTCCATTCAAGGTCGTCCGGAAGTGAATCAGAGCTTAAACGATTGGAACTCGGTTTCCGAATAATCCTCATAGGGAGTAGTACACGAGGAATGGAGCAAAAATTGAGGCGGCCCGTTTTTTGGATTTCTATTCATAATGTGTCCCTATGTATTTATGAAATTGCATTCACGTTCATTCGGGGTCGTCCAGAAGTGAAACGGAGCTGAAACGAATGGAACTCGGTTTCCGAATAATCCTCGTAGGGGGTAGTACACGAGTTATGGAGCAAAAATTAAGGAGGCCCATTTTTTTGATTTCTTTTCATAATTTGTCCCTATGGATTTATGAATTTGCATTCGCGTCCATTCGTGGTCGTCCGGAAGTGAATCGGAGCTGAAACGAATGGAACTCGGTTTCCGAATAATCCTCGTAGGGGGTAGTACACGTGGTATGGTGCAAAAATTGAGGCAGCCCATTTTTGGGATTCCTTTTCATAATTTGTCCCTATGGATTTATGAAATTGCATTCGCGTTCATTCGGGGTCATCCGGAAGTGAATCGGAGCTGAAACGAATATAACTCGATTTCCGAATAATCCTCGTAGGGGGTAGTACACGAGTTATGGAGCAAAAATTCAGGCGGCCCGTTTTTTTGTTTTTTTTTCATAATTTGTCCATATAGATTTATTAAATTGCATTCGCGTCCATTCGGGGTCGTCCGGAAGTGAATCGGAGCTGAAACGAATGGAACTCGGTTTTCGAATAATCCTCGTAGGGGTAGTACACGAGATATGGAGCGAAAATTGAGGCGTCCCATTTTATCGATTTCTTTTCAAAATTTGTCCCTATGGGTTTATGAAATTGCATTCGCGTCCATTCGGGGTCGTTCGGAAGTGAATCGGAGCTAAAACGAATGGAACTCGGTTTCTGAATAATCGTCGTAGGGGGTAGTACACGAGGTATGGAGCAAAAATTTAGGCGGCCCGTTTTTTGATTTTTTTTCATAATTTGTCCCTATAGTTTTATTAAATTGCATTCGCGTCCATTCGGGGTCGTCCGGAAGTGAATCGGAGCTGAAAGGAATGGAACTCGGTTTTCGAATAATCCTCGTAGGGGGTAGTACACGAGGTACGGAGCAAAAATTGAGGCGGCCCGTTTTTTGGATTTCTTTTCATAATTTGTCCCTATGGATTTATGAAATTGCATTCGCGTTCATTCGGGGTCATCCGGAAGTGAATCAGAGCTGAAACGAATGTAACTCGATTTCCGAATAATCCTCGTAGGGGGTAGTACACGAGTTATGGAGCAAAAATTAAGGCGGCCCGTTTTTTTTTTCATAATTTGTCCCTATAGATTTATTGAATTGCATTCGCGTCCATTCGGGGTCGTCCGGAAGTGAATCGGAGCTAAAACGAATGGAACTCGGTTTTGGAATAATCCTCGTAGGGGTAGTACACGAGGTATGGAGCAAAAATTGAGGCGGCCCATTTTTTGGATTTCTTTTCATAATTTGTTCATATGGATTTATGAAATTGCATTCGCGTCCATTCGGGATCGTCCGAGAGTAAATCGGAGCTAAAACGAATGGAACTCGGTTTCCGAATAATCCTCGTAAGAGGTAGTACACGAGGTATGGAGCGAAAATTGAGGTGTCCCGTTTTTCAATTTCTTTTCATAATTCGTCCCTATGGATTTATGAAATTGCATTCGCGTCCATTCGGGGTCGTCCGGAAGTGAATCGGAGCTGAAACTTATGGAACTTGGTTTCCGAATAATTCTCGTAGGGGGTAGTATACGAGATATGGAGCAAAAATTGAGGTGGCCCGTTTTTTAGATTTATTTTCATAATTTGTCCCTATAGATTTATTAAATTGCATTCGCGTCCATTCGGGGTCGTCCGGAAGTGAATCAGAGCTGAAACGAATTGAACTCGGTTTTCGAATAATACTCGTAGGAGTAGGGTAGTACACGAGGTATGGAGCAAAAATTGAGGCGGCCCATTTTTTGGATTTCTTTTCATAATATGTCCCTATGGATTTATGAAATTGCATTCGCGTCCATTCGGGAACGTCCGGAAGTGAATCGGAGCTGAAACGAATGGAACTCGGTTTCCGAATAATCCTCGTAGGGGGTAGTACACGAGGTATGGAGTGAAAATTGAGGTGTCCCGTTTTTTGGATTTCTTTTCATAATTTGTCCCTATGGATTTATGAAATTGAATTCGCGTCCATTCGGGGTCGTCCGAAAGGGAATCTGAGCTAAAACGAATGGAACTCTGTTTCGGAATAATCCTCGTAGGGGGTAGTACACGAGGTATGGAGCAAAAATTGAGGGGACCATTTTTTTTGAATTTCTTTTTATAATTTGTCCCTATGTATTTATGAAATTGCATTCGCGTCCATTCGGGGTCGTCCGGAAGGGAATCGGAGCTAAAACGAATGGAACTCGGTTTCCGAATAATCCTCGTAGGGGGTAGTACACGAGGTATAGAGCAAAAATTTAGGCGGCCCATTTTTTTGATTTCTTTTCATAATTCGTCCCTATGGATTTATGAAATTGCATTCGCGTCCATTACGGGGTCGTCCGGAAGTGAATCGGAGCTTAAACGAATGGAACTCGGTTTCCGAATAATCCTCGTAGAGAGTAGTAGACGAGGTATGGAGCAAAAATTGAGGCGGCCCGTTTTTTGGATTTTTTTTCATAATGTGTCCCTATGTATTTATGAAATTGCATTCGCGTTCATTCGGGGTCGTCCGGAAGTGAATCGGAGCTGAAACGAATGGAACTCGGTTTCCGAATAATCCTCGTAGGGGGTAGTACACGAGTTATGGAGCAAAAATTAAGGAGGCCCGTTTTTTTGATTTATTTTCATAATTTGTCCCTATGGATTTATGAAATTGCATTCACATTCATTTGGGGTCGTCCGGAAGTGAATCGGAGCTGAAACGAATGGAACTCAGTTTTCGAATAATCCTCGTAGGGGTAGGGTAGTACACGAGGTATGGAGCAAAAATTGAGGTGGCCCATTTTTTGGATTTCTTTTCATAATATGTCCCTATAGATTTATGAAATTGCATTCGCGTCCATTCGGGAACGTCCGGAAGTGAATCGGATCTGAAACGAATGGAACTCGGTTTCCGAATAATCCTCGTAGGGGGTAGTACACGAGGTATGGAGCGAAAATTGAGGTGTCCCGTTTTTTGGATTTCTTTTCATCATATGTCCCTATGGATTTATGAAATTGAATTCGCGTCCATTCGGGGTCGTCCGGAAGGGAATCTGAGCTAAAACGAATGGAACTCTGTTTCGGAATAATCCTCGTAGGGGGTAGTACACGAGGTATGGAGCAAAAATTGAGGGGACTATTTTTTGAATTTCTTTTTATAATTTGTCCCTATGTATTTATGAAATTGCATTCGCGTCCATTCGGGGTCGTCCGGAAGTGAATCGGAGCTTAACCGAATGGAACTCGGTTTTCGAATAATCCTCGTAGGGGGTAGTACACGAGGTATGGAGCAAAAATTGAGGCATCCCGTTTTTTCGATTTCTTTTCAAAATTTGTCCCTATGGATTTATGAAATTGCATTCGCGTCCATTCGGGGTCGTCCGGAAGTGAATCGGAGCTAAACCGAATGGAACTCGGTTTTCGAATAATCCTCGTAGGGGGTAGTACACGAGGTATGGAGCAAAAATTGAGGCGGCCCGTTTTTTGGATTTCTTTTCGTAATTCGTCCCTATGGATTTATGAAATTGCCTTCGCGTCAATTCGGGGTCGTCCGGAAGTGAATCGGAGCTTAAACGAATAAAACTCGGTTTCCGAATAATCCTCGTAGGGGGTAGAAGACGAGGTATGGAGCAAAAATTGAGGCGGCCCATTTTTTGGATTTTTTTTCATAATGTGTCCCTATGTATTTATGAAATTGCATTCGCGTTCATTCGGAGTCGTCCGGAAGTGAATCAGAGCTGAAACGAATGGAACTCGGTTTCCGAATAATCCTCGTAGGGGGTAGTACACGAGTTATGGAGCAAAAATTAAGGAGGCCCATTTTTTTGATTTCTTTTCATAATTTGTCCCTATGGATTTATGAAATTGCATTCGCGTCCATTCGTGGTCGTCCGGAAGTGAATCGGAGCTGAAACGAATGGAACCCGGTTTCCGAATAATCCTCGTAGGGGGTAGTACACGAGGTATGGTGCAAAAATTAAGGCGGCCCATTTTTTGGATTTCTTTTCATAATTTGTCCCTATGGATTTATGAAATTGCATTCGCGTTCATAAGGGGTCATCCGGAAGTGAATCGGAGCTGAAACGAATGTAACTCGATTTCCGAATAATCCTCGTAGGGGGTAGTACACGAGGTATGGAGCAAAAATTGAAGCGTCCCGTTTTTTCGATTTCTTTTCAAAATTTGTCCCTATGGATTTATGAAATTGCATTCGCGTCCATTCGGGGTCGTCCGGAAGTGAATCGGAGCTAAAACGAATGGAACTCGGTTTCCGAATAATCCTCGTAGGGGGTAGTACACGAGTTATGGAGCAAAAATTAAATAGGCCCATTTTTTTGATTTCTTTTCATAATTTGTCCCTATGGATTTATGAAATTGCATTCGCGTCCATTAGGGGTCGTCCGGAAGTGAATCGGAGCTTAAACGAATGGAACTCGGTTTTCGAATAATCCTCGTAGGGGTAGTACACGAGGTATGGAACAAAAATTGAGGCGGCCCATTTTTTGGATTTCGTTTCATAATATGTCCCTATGGATTTATGAAATTGCATTCGCGTCCATTCGGGGTCGTCCGGAAGTGAATCGGAGCTTAAACGAATGGAACTCGGTTTCCGAATAATCCTCGTAGGGGGAAGTACACGAGGTATGGAGCAAAAATTGAGGCGGCCCATTTTTTGGATTTCATTTCATAATATGTCCCTATGTATTTATGAAATTGCATTCGCGTCCATTCGGGGTCGTCCGGAAGTGAATCGGAGGTGAAACGAATGGAACTCGGTTTTCGAATAATCCTCGTAGGGGTAGGGTAGTACACGAGTTATGGAGCAAAAATTAAAGCGGCCCGTTTTTTTGATTTTTTTTCATAATTTGTGCCTATAGATTTATTAAATTGCATTCGCGTCCATTCGGGGTCGTCCCGAAGTGAATCGGAGCTGAAACGAATGGAACTCGGTTTTCGAATAATCCTCGTAGGGGTAGGGTAGTACACGAGGTATGGAGCAAAAATTGAGGTGGCCCATTTTTTGGATTTCTTTTCATAATATGTCCCTATGGATTTATGAAATTGCATTCGCGTCCATTCGGGAACGTCCGGAAGTGAATCGGAGCTGAAACGAATGGAACTCGGTTTCCGAATAATCCTCGTAGGGGGTAGTACACGAGGTATGGAGCGAAAATTGAGGTGTCCCGTTTTTTGGATTTCTTTTCATAATTTGTCCCTATGGATTTATGAAATTGAATTCGCGTCCATTCGGGGTCGTCCGAAAGGGAATCTGAGCTAAAACGAATGGAACTCTATTTCGGAATAATCCTCGTAGGGGGTAGTATACGAGGTATGGAGCAAAAATTGAGGGGACCATTTTTTTTGAATTTCTTTTTATAATTTGTCCCTATGTATTTATGAAATTGCATTCGCGTCCATTCGGGGTCGTCCGGAAGTGAATCGGAGCTTAAACGAATGGAACTCGGTTTCCGAATAATCCTCGTAGGGAGTAGTAGACGAGGTATGGAGCAAAAATTGAGGCGGCCCATTTTTTGGATTTTTTTTCATAATGTGTCCCTATGTATTTATGAAATTGTATTCGCGTTCATTCGGGGTCGTCCGGAAGTGAATCGGAGCTGAAACGAATGGAACTCGGTTTTCGAATAATCCTCGTAGGGGTAGGGTAGTACACGAGGTATGGAGCAAAAATTGAGGTGGCCCATTTTTTGGATTTCTTTTCATAATATGTCCCTATGGATTTATGAAATTGCATTCGCGTCCATTCGGGAACGTCCGGAAGTGAATCGGAGCTGAAACGAATGGAACTCGGTTTCCGAATAATCCTCGTAGGGGGTAGTACACGAGGTATGGAGCGAAAATTGAGGTGTCCCGTTTTTTGGATTTCTTTTCATAATTTGTCCCTATGGATTTATGAAATTGAATTCGCGTCCATTCGGGGTCGTCCGAAAGGGAATCTGAGCTAAAACGAATGGAACTCTGTTTCGGAATAATCCTCGTAGGGGGTAGTACACGAGGTATGGAGCAAAAATTGAGGGGACCATTTTTTTTGAATTTCTTTTTATAATTTGTCCCTATGTATTTATGAAATTGCATTCGCGTCCATTCGGGGTCGTCCGGAAGGGAATCGGAGCTAAACCGAATGGAACTCGGTTTCCGAATAATCCTCGTAGGGGGTAGTACACGAGGTATGGAGCAAAAATTTAGGCGGCCCATTTTTTGGATTTCTTTTCATAATTCGTCCCTATGGATTTATGAAATTGCATTCGCGTCCATTCGGGGTCGTCCGGAAGTGAATCGGAGCTTAAACGAATGGAACTCGGTTTCCGAATAATCCTCGTAGGGAGTAGTAGACGAGGTATGGAGCAAAAATTGAGGCGGCCCATTTTTTGGATTTTTTTCATAATGTGTCCCTATGTATTTATGAAATTGCATTCGCGTTCATTCGGGGTCGTCCGGAAGTGAATCGGAGCTGAAACGAATGGAACTCGGTTTTCGAATAATCCTCGTAGGGGTAGGGTAGTACACGAGGTATGGAACAAAAATTGAGGCGGCCCATTTTTTGGATTTCGTTTCATAATATGTCCCTATGGATTTATGAAATTGCATTCGCGTCCATTCGGGGTCGTTCGGAAGTGAATCGGAGCTTAAACGAACGGAACTCGGTTTCCGAATAATCCTCGTAGGGGGTAGTACACGAGGTATGGAGCAAAAATTGAGGCGGCCCGTTTTTTGGATTTCATTTCATAATATGTCCCTATGTATTTATGAAATTGCATTCGCGTCCATTCGGGGTCGTCCGGAAGTGAATCGGAGGTGAAACGAATGGAACTCGGTTTTCGAATAATCCTCGTAGGGGTAGGGTAGTACACGAGTTATGGAGCAAAAATTAAAGCGGCCCGTTTTTTTGATTTTTTTTCATAATTTGTGCCTATAGATTTATTAAATTGCATTCGCGTCCATTCGGGTTCGTCCGGAAGTGAATCGGAGCTGAAACGAATGGAACTCGATTTTCGAATAATCCTCGTAGGGTTAGGGTAGTACACGAGGTATGGAGCAAAAATTGAGGTGGCCCATTTTTTGGATTTCTTTTCATAATATGTCCCTATGGATTTATGAAATTGCATTCGCGTCCATTCGGGAACGTCCGGAAGTGAATCGGAGCTGAAACGAATGGAACTCGGTTTCCGAATAATCCTCGTAGGAGGTAGTACACGAGGTATGGAGCGAAAATTGAGGTGTCCCATTTTTTGGATTTCTTTTCATAATATGTCCCTATGGATTTATGAAATTGAATTCGCGTCCATTCGGGGTCGTCCGGAAGGGAATCTAAGCTAAACCGAATGTACCTCTGTTTCGGAATAATCCTCGTAGGGGGTAGTATACGAGGTATGGAGCAAAAATTGAGGGGACTATTTTTTGAATTTCTTTTTATAATTTGTCCCTATGTATTTATGAAATTGCATTCGCGTCCATTCTGGGTCGTCCGGAAGTGAATCAGAGCTTAACCGAATGGAACTTGGTTTTCGAATAATCCTCGTAGGGGGTAATACACGAGGTATGGAGCAAAAATTGAGACGTCCCATTTTTTGGATTTCTTTTCATAATTTGTTCCTATGGATTTATGAAATTGCATTCGCGTCCATTCGGGATCGTCCGGAAGTGAATCGGAGCTGAAACGAATGCAACTCGGTTTTCGAATAATCCTCGTAGGGGTAGTACACGAGATATGGAGCAAAAATTAAGGCGTCCCATTTTATCGATTTCTTTTCAAAATTTGTCCCTATGGGTTTATGAAATTGCATTCGCGGCCATTCGGGGTCGTTCGGAAGTGAATCGGAGCTAAAACGAATGGAACTCGGTTTCCGAATAATCGTCGTAGGGGGTAGTACACGAGGTATGGAGCAAAAATTTAGGCGGCTCGTTTTTTTGATTTTTTTTCATAATTTGTCCCTATATTTTTATTAAATTGCATTCGCGTCCATTCGGGGTCGTCCGGAAGTGAATCGGAGCTGAAACGAATGGAACTCGGTTTTCGAATAATCCTCGTAGGGGGTTGTACACGAGGTATGGAGCAAAAATTGAGGCGGCCCGTTTTTTGGATTTCTTTTCATAATTTGTCCCTATGGATTTATGAAATTGCATTCGCGTTCATTCGGGTTCATCCGGAAATGAATCGGAGCTGAAACGAATGTAACTCGATTTCCGAATAATCCTCATAGGGGGTAGTACACGAGTTATGGAGCAAAAATTAAGGCGGCCCGTTTTTTTTTCATAATTTGTCCCTATAGATTTATTGATTTGCATTCTCGTCCATTCGGGGTCGTCCGGAAGTGAATCGGAGCTAAAACGAATGGAACTCGGTTTTGGAATAATCCTCGTAGGGGTAGTACACGAGGTATGGAGCAAAAATTGAGGCGGCCCATTTTTTGGATTTCTTTTCATAATTTGTTCCTATGGATTTATGAAATTGCATTCGCGTCCATTCGGGATCGTCCGGAAGTTAATCGGAGCTAAAACGAATGGAACTCGGTTTCCGAATAATCCTCGTAAGAGGTAGTACACGAGGTATGGAGCGAAAATTGAGGTGTCCCATTTTTTCAATTTCTTTTCATAATTTGTCCCTATGGATTTATGAAATTGCATTCGCGTCCATTCGGGGTCGTCCGGAAGTGAATCGGAGCTGAAACTTATGGAACTTGGTTTCCGAATAATTCTCCTAGGGGGTAGTATACGAGATATGGAACAAAAATTGAGGCGGCCCATTTTTTAGATTTATTTTCATAATTTGTCCCTATAGATTTATTAAATTGCATTCGCGTCCATTCGGGGTCGTCCGGAAGTGAATCAGAGCTGAAACGAATGGAACTCGGTTTTCGAATAATACTCGTAGGGGTAGGGTAGTACACGAGGTATGGAGCAAAAATTGAGGCGGCCCATTTTTTGGATTTCTTTTCATAATATGTCCCTATGGATATATGAAATTGCATTCGCGTCCATTCGGGAACGTCCGGAAGTGAATCGGAGCTGAAACGAATGGAACTCGGTTTCCGAATAATCCTCGTAGGGGGTAGTACATGAGGTATGGAGCGAAAATTGAGATGTCCCATTTTTTGGATTTCTTTTCATAATTTGTCCCTATGGATTTATGAAATTGAATTCGCGTCCATTCGGGGTCGTCCGGAAGGGAATCTGAGCTAAAACGAATGGAAATCTGTTTCGGAATAATCCTCGTAGGGGGTAGTACACGAGGTATGGAGCAAAAATTGAGGGGACTATTTTTTGAATTTCTTTTCATAATTTGTCCCTATGTATTTATGAAATTGCATTCGCGTCCATTCGGGGTCGTCCGGAAGTGAATAGGAGCTTAACCGAATAGAACTCGGTTTTCGAATAATCCTCGTAGGGGGTAGTACATGAGGTATAGAGCAAAAATTGAGGCGTCCCGTTTTTTCGATTTCTTTTCAAAATTTGTCCCTATGGATTTATGAAATTGCATTCGCGTCCATTCGGGGTCGTCCGGAAGTGAATCGGAGCTAAAACGAATGGAACTCGGTTTCCGAATAATTCTCGTAGGGGGTAGTACATGAGGTATGGAGCAAAAATTGAGGTGGCCCATTTTTTGGATTTCTTTTCATAATTCGTCCCTATGGATTTATGAAATTGCATTCGCGTCCATTCAGGGTCGTCCGGAAGTGAATCGGAACTTAAACGAATGGAACTCGGTTTCCGAATAATCCTCGTAGGGGGTAGTACACGAGGTATGGAGCAAAAATTAAGGCAGCCCTTTTTTTTTATTTTTTTCATAATTTGTCCCTATAGATTTATTAAATTGCATTCGCGTCCATTCGGGGTCGTCCGGAAGTGAATCGGAGCTGAAACGAATGGAACTCGGTTTTCGAATAATCCTCGTAGGGGTAGGGTAGTACACGAGGTATGGAGCAAAAATTGAGGCGGCCCATTTTTTGGATTTCTTTTCATAATATGTCCTTATGGATTTATGAAATTGCATTCGCGTCCATTCGGGAACGTCCGGAAGTGAATCAGAGCTGAAACGAATGGAACTTGGTTTCCGAATAATTCTCGTAGGGGGTAGTATACGAGATATGGAGCAAAAATTGAGGTGGCCCATTTTTTGGATTTCTTTTCATAATTTGTCCCTATGGATTTAGAAAATTAAATTTGCGTCCATTCGGGGTCGTCCGGAAGGGAATCTGAGCTAAAACGAATGGAACTCTGTTTCGGAATAATCTTCGTAGGGGGTAGTACACGAGGTATGGAGCAAAAATTGAGGGGACCATTTTTTGAATTTCTTTTCATAATTTGTCCCTATGTATTTAAAATTGCATTCGCGGCCATTCGGGGTCGTCCGGAAGTGAATCGGAGCTTAACCGAATGGAACTCGGTTTTCGAATAATCCTCGTAGGGGGTAGTACACGAGGTATGGAGCAAAAATTGAGGCGTCCCGTTTTATCGATTTCTTTTCAAAATTTGACCCTATGGGTTTATGAAATTGCATTCGCGTCCATTCGGGGTCGTCTGGAAGTGAATCGGAGCTAAAATGAATGGAACTCGGTTTCCGAATAATCCTCGTAGGGGGTAGTGCACGAGGTATGGAGCAAAAATTAAGGCGGCCCGTTTTTTGGATTTCTTTTCATAATTCGTCCCTATGGATTTATGAAATTGCATTCGCGTCCATTCAGGGTTGTCCGGAAGTGAATCGGAGCTTAAACGAATGGAACTCGGTTTCCGAATAATCCTCGTAGGGGGTAGTACACGAGGAATGGAGCAAAAATTGAGGCGGCCCATTTTTTGGATTTCTATTCATAATGTGTCCCTATGTATTTATGAAATTGCATTCACGTTCATTCGGGGTCATCCAGAAGTGAATCGGAGCTGAAACGAATGGAACTCGGTTTCCGAATAATCCTCGTAGGGGGTAGTACACGAGTTATGGAGCAAAAATTAAGGAGGCCCGTTTTTTTGATTTCTTTTCATAATTTGTCCCTATGGATTTATGAAATTGCATTCGCGTCCATTCGTGGTCGTCCGGAAGTGAATCGGAGCTGAAACGAATGGAACTCGGTTTCCGAATAATCCTCGTAGGGGTAGTACACGAGGTATGGTGCAAAAATTGAGGCAGCCCATTTTTTGGATTCCTTTTCATAATTTGTCCCTATGGATTTATAAAATTACATTCGCGTTCATTCGGGGTCATCCGGAAGTGAATCGGAGCTGAAACGAATGTAACTCGATTTCCAAATAATCCTTGTAGGGGGTAGTACACGAGTTATGGAGCAAAAATTAAGGCGGCCTGTTTTTTTGATTTTTTTCATAATTTGTCCATATAGATTTATTAAATTGTATTCGCGTCCATTCGGGGTCGTCTAGAAGTGAATCGGAGCTGAAACGAATGGAACTCGGTTTTCGAATAATCCTCGTAGGGGTAGTACACGAGATATGGAGCAAAAATTGAGGCGTCCCATTTTATCGATTTCTTTTCAAAATTTGTCCCTATGGGTTTATGAAATTGCATTCGCGTCCATTCGGGGTCGTTCGGAAGTGAATCGGAGCTAAAACGAATGGAACTCGGTTTCCGAATAATCGTCGTAGGGGGTAGTACACGAGGTATGGAGCAAAAATTTAGGCGGCCCGTTTTTTTGATTTTTTTTCATAATTTGTCCCTATAGTTTTATTAAATTGCATTCGCGTCCATTCGGGGTCGTCCGGAAGTGAATCGGAGCTGAAAAGAATGGAACTCGGTTTTCGAATAATCCTCGTAAGGGGTAGTACACGAGGTATGGAGCAAAAATTGAGGCGGCCCATTTTTTTTCATAATTTGTCCCTATAGATTTATTGAATTGCATTCGCGTCCATTCGGGGTCGTCCGGAAGTGAATCGGAGCTAAAACGAATGGAACTCGGTTTTGGAATAATCCTCGTAGGGGTAGTACACGAGGTATGGAGCAAAAATTGAGGCGGCCCGTTTTTTGGATTTCTTTTCATAATTTGTTCATATGGATTTATGAAATTGCATTCGCGTCCATTCGGGATCGCCCGAGAGTGAATCGGAGCTAAAACGAATGGAACTCGGTTTCCGAATAATCCTCGTAAGAGGTAGTACACGAGGTATGGATCGAAAATTGAGGTGTCCCGTTTTTTCAATTTCTTTTCATAATTTGTCCCTATGGATTTATGAAATTGCATTCGCGTCCATTCGGGGTCGTCCGGAAGTGAATCGGAGCTGAAACTTATGGAACTTGGTTTCCGAATAATTCTCGTAGGGGGTAGTATACGAGATATGGAGCAAAAATTGAGGTGGCCCGTTTTTTAGATTTATTTTCATAATTTGTCCCTATAGATTTATTAAATTGCATTCGCGTCCATTCGGGGTCGTCCGGAAGTGAATCAGAGCTGAAACGAATTGAACTCGGTTTTCGAATAATACTCGTAGGGGTAGGGTAGTACACGAGGTATGGAGCAAAAATTGAGGCGGCCCATTTTTTGGATTTCTTTTCATAATATGTCCCTATGGATTTATGAAATTGCATTCGCGTCCATTCGGGAACGTCCGGAAGTGAATCGGAGCTGAAACGAATGGAACTCGGTTTCCGAATAATCCTCGTAGGGGGTAGTACACGAGGTATGGAGCGAAAATTGAGGTTTCCCGTTTTTTGGATTTCTTTTCATAATTTGTCCCTATGGATTTATGAAATTGAATTCGCGTCCATTCGGGGTCGTCCGGAAGTGAATCGGAGCTAAAACGAACGGAACTCGGTTTCCGAATAATCCTCGTAAGAGGTAGTACACGAGGTATGGATCGAAAATTGAGGTGTCCCGTTTTTTCAATTTCTTTTCATAATTTGTCCCTATGGATTTATGAAATTGCATTTGCGTCCATTCGGGGTCGTCCGGAAGTGAATCGGAGCTGAAACTTATGGAACTTGGTTTCCGAATAATTCTCGTAGGGGGTAGTATACGAGATATGGAGCAAAAATTGAGGTGGCCCGTTTTTTAGATTTATTTTCATAATTTGTCCCTATAGATTTATTAAATTGCATTCGCGTCCATTCGGGGTCGTCCGGAAGTGAATCAGAGCTGAAACGAATTGAACTCGGTTTTCGAATAATACTCGTAGGGGTAGGGTAGTACACGAGGTAAGGAGCAAAAATTGAGGCGGCCCATTTTTGGGATTTCTTTTCATAATATGTCCCTATGGATTTATGAAATTGCATTCGCGTCCATTCGGGAACGTCCGGAAGTGAATCGGAGCTGAAACGAATGGAACTCGGTTTCCGAATAATCCTCGTAGGGGGTAGTACACGAGGTATGGAGCGAAAATTGAGGTTTCCCGTTTTTTGGATTTCTTTTCATAATTTGTCCCTATGGATTTATGAAATTGAATTCGCGTCCATTCGGGGTCGTCCGGAAGGGAATCTGAGCTAAAACGAACGGAACTCTGTTTCGGAATAATCCTCGTAGGGGGTAGTACACGAGGTATGGAGCAAAAATTGAGGGGACTATTTTTTGAATTTCTTTTCATAATTTGTCCCTATGTATTTATGAAATTGCATTCGCGTCCATTCGGGGTCGTCCGGAAGTGAATAGGAGCTTAACCGAATGAAACTCGGTTTTCGAATAATCCTCGGAGGGGTAGTACACGAGGTATGGAGCAAAAATTGAGGCGTCCCGTTTTTTCGATTTCTTTTCAAAATTTGTCCCTATGGATTTATGAAATTGCATTCGCGTCCATTCGGGGTCGTCCGGAAGTGAATCGGAGCTAAAACGAATGGAACTCGGTTTCCGAATAATTCTCGTAGGGGGTAGTACACGAGGTATGGAGCAAAAATTGAGGTGGCCCGTTTTTTGGATTTCTTTTCATAATTCGTCCCTATGGATTTATGAAATTGCATTGGCGTCCATTCGGGGTCGTCCGGAAGTGAATCGGAACTTAAACGAATGGAACTCGGTTTCCGAATAATCCTCGTAGGGGGTAGTACACGAGGTATGGAGAAAAAATTAAGGCGGCCCGTTTTTTTGATTTTTTTTCATAATTTGTCCCTATAGATTTATTAAATTGCATTCGCGTCCATTCGGGGTCGTCCGGAAGTGAATCGGAGCTGAAACGAATGGAACTCGGTTTTTGAATAATCCTCGTAGGGGTAGGGTAGTACACGAGGTATGGCGCAAAAATTGAGGCGGCCCATTTTTTGGATTTCTTTTCATAATATGTCCTTATGGATTTATGAAATTGCATTCGCGTCCATTCGGGAACGTCCGGAAGTGAATCGGAGCTGAAACGAATCGAACTTGGTTTCCGAATAATTCTCGTAGGGGGTAGTATACGAGATATGGATCAAAAATTGAGGCGACCCATTTTTTGGATTTCTTTTCATAATGTGTCCCTATGGATTTAGAAAATTGAATTTGCGTCCATTCGGGGTCGTCCGGAAGGGAATCTGAGCTAAAACGAATGGAACTCTGTTTCGGAATAATCTTCGTAGGGGGTAGTACACGAGGTATGGAGCAAAAATTGAGGGGACCATTTTTTGAATTTCTTTTCATAATTTGTCCCTATGTATTTAAAATTGCATTCGCAGCCATTCGGGGTCGTCCAGAAGTGAATCGGAGCTTAACCGAATGGAACTCGGTTTTCGAATAATCCTCATAGGGGGTAGTATACGAGGTATGGAGCAAAAATTGAGGCGTCCCGTTTTATCGATTTCTTTTCAAAATTTGTCCCTATGGGTTTATGAAATTGCATTCGCGTCCATTCGGGGTCGTCTGGAAGTGAATCGGAGCTAAAACGAATGGAACTTGGTTTCCGAATAATCCTCGTAGGGGGTAGTACACGAGGTATGGAGCTAAAATTGAGGCGGCCCGTTTTTTGGATTTCTTTTCATAATTCGTCCCTATGGATTTATGAAATTGCATTCGCGTCCATTCAGGGTCGTCCGGAAGTGAATCGGAGCTTAAACGAATGGAATTCGGTTTCCGAATAATCCTCGTAGGGGGTAGTACACGAGTTATGGAGCAAAAATTAAGGAGGCCCGTTTTTTTGATTTCTTTTCATAATTTGTCCCTATGGATTTATGAAATTGCATTCGCGTCCATTCGTGGTCGTCCGGAAGTGAATCGGAGCTGAAACGAATGGAACTCGGTTTCCGAATAATCCTCGTAGGGGGTAGTACACGAGGTATGGTGCAAAAATTAAGGCAGCCCATTTTTTGGATTCCTTTTCATAATTTGTCCCTATGGATTTATGAAATTGCATTCGCGTTCATTCGGGGTCATCCGGAAGTGGATCGGAGCTGAAACGAATGTAACTCGATTTCCGAATAATCCTCGTAGGGGGTAGTACACGAGATATGGAGCAAAAATTGAGGCGTCCCATTTTATCGATTTCTTTTCAAAATTTGTCCCTATGGGTTTATGAAATTGCATTCGCGTCCATTCGGGGTCGTTCGGAAGTGAATCGGAGCTAAAACGAATGGAACTCGGTTTCCGAATAATCGTCGTAGGGGGTAGTACACGAGGTATGGAGCAAAAATTTAGGCGGCCCATTTTTTTGATTTTTTTTCATAATTTGTCCCTATAGTTTTATTAAATTGCATTCGCGTCCATTCGGGGTCGTCCGGAAGTGAATCGGAGCTGAAACGAATGGAACTCGGTTTTCGAATAATCCTCGTAGGGGGTAGTGCACGAGGTATTGAGCAAAAATTGAGGCGGACCGTTTTTTGGATTTCTTTTCATAATTTGTCCCTATGGATTTATGAAATTGCATTCGCGTCCATTCGGGGTCGTCCGGAAGTGAATCAGAGCTGAAACGAATGTAACTCGATTTCCGAATAATCCTCGTAGGGGGTAGTACACGAGTTATGGAGCAAAAATTAAGGCGGCCCGTTTTTTTTTCATAATTTGTCCCTATAGATTAATTGAATTGCATTCGCGTCCATTCGGGGTCGTCCGGAAGTGAATCGGAGCTAAAACGAATGGAACTCGGTTTTGGAATAATCCTCGTAGGGGTAGTACACGAGGTATGGAGCAAAAATTGAGGTGTCCCGTGTTTTCAATTTCTTTTCATAATTTGTCCCTAAGGATTTATGAAATTGCATTCGCATCCATTCGGGGTCGTCCGGAAGTGAATCGGAGCTGAAACTTATGGAACTTGGTTTCCGAATAATTCTCGTAGGGGGTAGTATATGAGATATGGAGCAAAAATTGAGGTGGCCCGTTTTTTAGATTTATTTTCATAATTTGTCCCTATAGATTTATTAAATTGCATTCGCGTCCATTCGGGGTCGTCCGGAAGTGAATCAGAGCTGAAACGAATTGAACTCGGTTTTCGAATAATACTCGTAGGGGTAGGGTAGTACACGAGGTATGGAGCAAAAATTGAGGTGGCCCATTTTTTGGATTTCTTTTCATATTATGTCCCTATGGATTTATGAAATTGCATTCGCGTACATTCGGGAACGTCCGGAAGTGAATCGGAGCTGAAACGAATGGAACTCGGTTTCCGAATAATCCTCGTAGGGGGTAGTACACGAGGTATGGAGCGAAAATTGAGGTGTCCCGTTTTTTGGATTTCTATTCATAATTTGTCCCTATGGATTTATGAAATTGAATTCGCGTCCATTCGGGGTCGTCCGGAAGGGAATCTGAGCTAAAACGAATGGAACTCTGTTTCGGAATAATCCTCGTAGGGGTAGTACACGAGGTATGGAGCAAAAATTGAGGGGTCTATTTTTTGAATTTCTTTTCATAATTTGTCCCTATGTATTTATGAAATTGCATTCGCGTCCATTCGGGGTCGTCCGGAAGTGAATAGCAGCTTAACCGAATGAAACTCGGTTTTCGAATAATCCTCGTAGGGGGTAGTACACGAGGTATGGAGCAAAAATTGAGGCGTCCCGTTTTTTCGATTTCTTTTCAAAATTTGTCCCTATGGATTTATGAAATTGCATTCGCGTCCATTCGGGGTCGTCTGGAAGTAAATCGGAGCTAAAACGAATGGAACTCGGTTTCCGAATAATTCTCGTAGGGGGTAGTACACGAGGTATGGAGCAAAAATTGAGGTGGCCCATTTTTTGGATTTCTTTTCATAATTCGTCCCTATGGATTTATGAAATTGCATTCGCGTCCATTCGGGGTCGTCCGGAAGTGAATCGGAACTTAAACGAATGGAACTCGGTTTCCGAATAATCCTCGTAGGGGGTAGTACACGAGGTATGGAGCAAAAATTAAGGCGGCCCGTTTTTTTGATTTTTTTTCATAATTTGTCCCTATAGATTTATTAAATTGCATTCGCGTCCATTCGGGGTCGTCCGGAAGTGAATCGGAGCTGAAACGAATGGACCTCGGTTTTCGAATAATCCTCGTAGGGGTAGGGTAGTACACGAGGTATGGAGCAAAAATTGAGGCGGCCCATTTTTTGGATTTCTTTTCATAATATGTCCTTATGGATTTATAAAATTGCATTCGCGTCCATTCGGGAACGTCCGGAAGTGAATCGGAGCTGAAACGAATGGAACTTGGTTTCCGAATAATTCTCGTAGGGGGTAGTATACGAGATATGGAGCAAAAATTGAGGCGGCCCATTTTTTGGATTTCTTTTCATAATTTGTCCCTATGGATTTAGAAAATTGAATTTGCGTTCATTCGGGGTCGTCCGGAAGGGAATCTGAGCTAAAACGAATGGAACACTGTTTCGGAATAATCTTCGTAGGGGGTAGTACACGAGGTATGGAGCAAAAATTGAGGGGACCATTTTTTGAATTTCTTTTCATAATTTGTCCCTATGTATTTAAAATTGCATTAGCGGCCATTCAGGGTCGTCCGGAAGTGAATCGGAGCTTAACCGAATGGAACTCGGTTTTCGAATAATCCTCCTAGGGGGTAGTACACGAGGTATGGAGCAAAAATTGAGGCGTCCCGTTTTATCGATTTCTTTTCAAAATTTGTCCCTATGGGTTTATGAAATTGCATTCGCGTCCATTCGGGGTCGTTCGGAAGTGAATCGGAGCTAAAACGAATGGAACTCGGTTTCCGAATAATCGTCGTAGGGAGTAGTACACGAGGTATGGAGCAAAAATTGAGGTGGCCCATTTTTTGGATTTCTTTTCATAATATGTCCCTATGGATTTATGAAATTGCATTCGCGTCCATTCGGGAACGTCCGGAAGTGAATCGGAGCTGAAACGAATGGAACTCGGTTTCCGAATAATCCTCGTAGGAGGTAGTACACGAGGTATGGAGCGAAAATTGAGGTGTCCCATTTTTTGGATTTCTTTTCATAATATGTCCCTATGGATTTATGAAATTGAATTCGCGTCCATTCGGGGTCGTCCGGAAGGCAAAAATTTAGGCGGCCCATTTTTTTTATTTTTTTTCATAATTTGTCCCTATAGTTTTATTAAATTGCATTCGCGTCCATTCGGGGTCGTCCGGAAGTGAATCGGAGCTGAAACGAATGGAACTCGGTTTTCGAATAATCCTCGTTGGGGGTAGTACACGAGGTATGGAGCAAAAATTGAGGCGGCCCATTTTTTGGATTTCTTTTCATAATTTGTCCCTATGGATTTATGAAATTGCATTCGCGTTCATTCGGGGTCATCCGGAAGTGAATCGGAGCTGAAACGAATGTAACTCGATTTCCGAATAATCCTCGTAGGGGGTAGTACACGAGTTATGGAGCAAAAATTAAGCTGGCCCATTTTTTTTTCATAATTTGTCCCTATAGATTTATTGAATTGCATTCTCGTCCATTCGGGGTCATCCGGAAGTGAATCGGAGCTAAAACGAATGGAACTCGGTTTTGGAATAATCCTCGTAGGGGTAGTACACGAGGTATGGAGCAAAAATTGAGGCGGCCCATTTTTTGGATTTCTTTTCATAATTTGTTCCTATGGATTTATGAAATTGCATTCGCGTCCATTCGGGATCGTCCGGAAGTGAATCGGAGGTAAAACGAATGGAACTCGGTTTCCGAATAATCCTCGTAATAGGTAGTACACGAGGTATGGAGCGAAAATTGAGGTGTCCCGTTTTTTCAATTTATTTTCATAATTTGTCCCTATGATTTATGAAATTGCATTCGCGTCCATTCGGGGTCGTCCGGAAGTGAATCGGAGCTGAAACTTATGGAACTTGGTTTCCGAATAATTCTCGTAGGGGGTAGTATACGAGATATGGAGCAAAAATTGAGGCGGCCCATTTTTTAGATTTATTTTCATAATTTGTCCCTATAGATTTATTAAATTGCATTCGCGTCCATTCGGGGTCGTCCGGAAGTGAATCAGAGCTGAAACGAATGGAACTCGGTTTTCGAATAATACTCGTAGGGGTAGGGTAGTACACGAGGTATGGAGCAAAAATTGAAGCGGCCCATTTTTTGGATTTCTTTTCATAATATGTCCCTATGGATTTATGAAATTGCATTCGCGTCCATTTGGGAACGTCCGGAAGTGAATCGGAGCTGAAACGAATGGAACTCGGTTTCCGAATAATCCTCGTAGGGGGTAGTACACGAGGTAATGAGCAAAAATTGAGGGGACTATTTTTTGAATTTCTTTTCATAATTTGTCCCTATGTATTTATGAAATTGCATTCGCGTCCATTCGGGGTCATCCGGAAGTGAATAGGAGCTTAACCGAATGGAACTCGGTTTTCGAATAATCCTCGTAGGGGGTAGTACACGAGGTATAGAGCAAAAATTGAGGCGTCCCGTTTTTTCGATTTCTTTTCAAAATTTGTCCCTATGGATTTATGAAATTGCATTCGTGTCCATTCGGGGTCGTCCGGAAGTGAATCGGAGCTAAACCGAATGGAACTCGGTTTCCGAATAATTCTCGTAGGGGGTAGTACATGAGGTATGGAGCAAAAATTGAGGCGGCCCGTTTTTTGGATTTGTTTTCATAATTAGTCCCTATGGATTTATGAAATTGCATTCGCGTCCATTCAGGGTCGTCCGGAAGTGAATCGGAACTTAAACGAATGGAACTCGGTTTCCGAATAATCCTCGTAGGGGGTAGTACACGAGGTATGGAGCAAAAATTAAGGCGGCCCGTTTTTTTGATTTTTTTTCATAATTTGTCCCTATAGATTTATTAAATTGCATTCGCGTCCATTCGGGGTCGTCCGGAAGTGAATCGGAGCTGAAACGAATGGAACTCGGTTTTCGAATAATCCTCGTAGGGGGTAGTACACGAGGTATGGAGCAAAAATTGAGGTGGCCCATTTTTTGGATTTCTTTTCATAATTTGTCCCTATGGATTTATGAAATTGCATTCGCGTTCATTCGGGGTCATCCGGAAGTGAATCGGAGCTGAAACGAATGTAACTCGATTTCCGAATAATCCTCGTAGGGGGTAGTACAGGAGTTATGGAGCAAAAATTAAGGCGGCCCATTTTTTTTTCATAATTTGTCCCTATAGATTTATTGAATTGCATTCTCGTCCATTCGGGGTCATCCGGAAGTGAATCGGAGCTAAAACGAATGGAACTCGGTTTTGGAATAATCCTCGTAGTGGTAGTACACGAGGTATGGAGCAAAAATTGAGGCGGCCCATTTTTTGGATTTCTTTTCATAATTTGTTCCTATGGATTTATGAAATTGCATTCGCGTCCATTCGGGATCGTCTGGAAGTGAATCGGAGGTAAAACGAATGGAACTCGGTTTCCGAATAATCCTCGTAATAGGTAGTACACGAGGTATGGAGCGAAAATTGAGGTGTCCCGTTTTTTCAATTTATTTTCATAATTTGTCCCTATGATTTATGAAATTGCATTCGCGTCCATTCGGGGTCGTCCGGAAGTGAATCGGAGCTGAAACTTATGGAACTTGGTTTCCGAATAATTCTCGTAGGGGGTAGTATACGAGATATGGAGCAAAAATTGAGGCGGCCCGTTTTTTAGATTTATTTTCATAATTTGTCCCTATAGATTTATTAAATTGCATTCGCGTCCATTCGGGGTCGTCCGGAAGTGAATCAGAGCTGAAACGAATGGAACTCGGTTTTCGAATAATACTCGTAGGGGTAGGGTAGTACACGAGGTATGGAGCAAAAATTGAGGCGGCCCATTTTTTGGATTTCTTTTCATAATATGTCCTTATGGATTTATGAAATTCCATTCGCGTCCATTCAGGAACGTCCGGAACTGAATCGGAGCTGAAACGAATGGAACTTGGTTTCCGAATAATTCTCGTAGGGGGTAGTATACGAGATATGGAGCAAAAATTGAGGCGGCCCATTTTTTGGATTTCTATTCATAATTTGTCCCTATGGATTTAGAAAATTAAATTTGCGTCCATTCGGGGTCGTCCGGAAGGGAATCTGAGCTAAAACGAATGGAACTCTGTTTCGGAATAATCTTCGTAGGGGATAGTACACGAGGTATGGAGCAAAAATTGAGGGGACCATTTTTTGAATTTCTTTTCATAATTTGTCCCTATGTATTTAAAATTGCATTCGCGGCCATTCGGGGTCGTCCGGAAGTGAATCGGAGCTTAACCGAATGGAACTCGGTTTTCGAATAATCCTCGTAGGGGGTAGTACACGAGGTATGGAGCAAAAACTGAGGCGTCCCGTTTTATCGATTTCTTTTCAAAATTTGTCCCTATGGGTTTATGAAATTGCATTTGCGTCCATTCGGGGTCGTCTGGAAGTGAATCGGAGCTAAAATGAATGGAACTCGGTTTCCGAATAATCCTCGTAGGGGGTAGTACACGAGGTATGGAGCAAAAATTGAGGCGGCCCGTTTTTTGGATTTCTTTTCATAATTCGTCCCTATGGATTTATGAAATTGCATTCGCGTCCATTCAAGGTCGTCCGGAAGTGAATCAGAGCTTAAACGATTGGAACTCGGTTTCCGAATAATCCTCATAGGGAGTAGTACACGAGGAATGGAGCAAAAATTGAGGCGGCCCGTTTTTTGGATTTCTATTCATAATGTGTCCCTATGTATTTATGAAATTGCATTCACGTTCATTCGGGGTCGTCCAGAAGTGAAACGGAGCTGAAACGAATGGAACTCGGTTTCCGAATAATCCTCGTAGGGGGTAGTACACGAGTTATGGAGCAAAAATTAAGGAGGCCCATTTTTTTGATTTCTTTTCATAATTTGTCCCTATGGATTTATGAATTTGCATTCGCGTCCATTCGTGGTCGTCCGGAAGTGAATCGGAGCTGAAACGAATGGAACTCGGTTTCCGAATAATCCTCGTAGGGGGTAGTACACGTGGTATGGTGCAAAAATTGAGGCAGCCCATTTTTGGGATTCCTTTTCATAATTTGTCCCTATGGATTTATGAAATTGCATTCGCGTTCATTCGGGGTCATCCGGAAGTGAATCGGAGCTGAAACGAATATAACTCGATTTCCGAATAATCCTCGTAGGGGGTAGTACACGAGTTATGGAGCAAAAATTCAGGCGGCCCGTTTTTTTGTTTTTTTTCATAATTTGTCCATATAGATTTATTAAATTGCATTCGCGTCCATTCGGGGTCGTCCGGAAGTGAATCGGAGCTGAAACGAATAGAACTCGGTTTTCGAATAATCCTCGTAGGGGTAGTACACGAGATATGGAGCGAAAATTGAGGCGTCCCATTTTATCGATTTCTTTTCAAAATTTGTCCCTATGGGTTTATGAAATTGCATTCGCGTCCATTCGGGGTCGTTCGGAAGTGAATCGGAGCTAAAACGAATGGAACTCGGTTTCTGAATAATCGTCGTAGGGGGTAGTACACGAGGTATGGAGCAAAAATTTAGGCGGCCCGTTTTTTGATTTTTTTCATAATTTGTCCCTATAGTTTTATTAAATTGCATTCGCGTCCATTCGGGGTCGTCCGGAAGTGAATCGGAGCTGAAAGGAATGGAACTCGGTTTTCGAATAATCCTCGTAGGGGGTAGTACACGAGGTACGGAGCAAAAATTGAGGCGGCCCGTTTTTTGGATTTCTTTTCATAATTTGTCCCTATGGATTTATGAAATTGCATTCGCGTTCATTCGGGGTCATCCGGAAGTGAATCAGAGCTGAAACGAATGTAACTCGATTTCCGAATAATCCTCGTAGGGGGTAGTACACGAGTTATGGAGCAAAAATTAAGGCGGCCCGTTTTTTTTTTTCATAATTTGTCCCTATAGATTTATTGAATTGCATTCGCGTCCATTCGGGGTCGTCCGGAAGTGAATCGGAGCTAAAACGAATGGAACTCGGTTTTGGAATAATCCTCGTAGGGGTAGTACACGAGGTATGGAGCAAAAATTGAGGCGGCCCATTTTTTGGATTTCTTTTCATAATTTGTTCATATGGATTTATGAAATTGCATTCGCGTCCATTCGGGATCGTCCGAGAGTAAATCGGAGCTAAAACGAATGGAACTCGGTTTCCGAATAATCCTCGTAAGAGGTAGTACACGAGGTATGGAGCGAAAATTGAGGTGTCCCGTTTTTCAATTTCTTTTCATAATTCGTCCCTATGGATTTATGAAATTGCATTCGCGTCCATTCGGGGTCGTCCGGAAGTGAATCGGAGCTGAAACTTATGGAACTTGGTTTCCGAATAATTCTCGTAGGGGGTAGTATACGAGATATGGAGCAAAAATTGAGGTGGCCCGTTTTTTAGATTTATTTTCATAATTTGTCCCTATAGATTTATTAAATTGCATTCGCGTCCATTCGGGGTCGTCCGGAAGTGAATCAGAGCTGAAACGAATTGAACTCGGTTTTCGAATAATACTCGTAGGAGTAGGGTAGTACACGAGGTATGGAGCAAAAATTGAGGCGGCCCATTTTTTGGATTTCTTTTCATAATATGTCCCTATGGATTTATGAAATTGCATTCGCGTCCATTCGGGAACGTCCGGAAGTGAATCGGAGCTGAAACGAATGGAACTCGGTTTCCGAATAATCCTCGTAGGGGGGTAGTACACGAGGTATGGAGTGAAAATTGAGGTGTCCCGTTTTTTGGATTTCTTTTCATAATTTGTCCCTATGGATTTATGAAATTGAATTCGCGTCCATTCGGGGTCGTCCGAAAGGGAATCTGAGCTAAAACGAATGGAACTCTGTTTCGGAATAATCCTCGTAGGGGGTAGTACACGAGGTATGGAGCAAAAATTGAGGGGACCATTTTTTTTGAATTTCTTTTTATAATTTGTCCCTATGTATTTATGAAATTGCATTCGCGTCCATTCGGGGTCGTCCGGAAGGGAATCGGAGCTAAAACGAATGGAACTCGGTTTCCGAATAATCCTCGTAGGGGGTAGTACACGAGGTATAGAGCAAAAATTTAGGCGGCCCATTTTTTTGATTTCTTTTCATAATTCGTCCCTATGGATTTATGAAATTGCATTCGCGTCCATTCGGGGTCGTCCGGAAGTGAATCGGAGCTTAAACGAATGGAACTCGGTTTCCGAATAATCCTCGTAGAGAGTAGTAGACGAGGTATGGAGCAAAAATTGAGGCGGCCCGTTTTTTGGATTTTTTTTCATAATGTGTCCCTATGTATTTATGAAATTGCATTCGCGTTCATTCGGGGTCGTCCGGAAGTGAATCGGAGCTGAAACGAATGGAACTCGGTTTCCGAATAATCCTCGTAGGGGGTAGTACACGAGTTATGGAGCAAAAATTAAGGAGGCCCGTTTTTTTGATTTATTTTCATAATTTGTCCCTATGGATTTATGAAATTGCATTCGCATTCATTTGGGGTCGTCCGGAAGTGAATCGGAGCTGAAACGAATGGAACTCAGTTTTCGAATAATCCTCGTAGGGGTAGGGTAGTACACGAGGTATGGAGCAAAAATTGAGGTGGCCTATTTTTTGGATTTCTTTTCATAATATGTCCCTATGGATTTATGAAATTGCATTCGCGTCCATTCGGGAACGTCCGGAAGTGAATCGGATCTGAAACGAATGGAACTCGGTTTCCGAATAATCCTCGTAGGGGGTAGTACACGAGGTATGGAGCGAAAATTGAGGTGTCCCGTTTTTTTGGATTTCTTTTCATCATATGTCCCTATGGATTTATGAAATTGAATTCGCGTCCATTCGGGGTCGTCCGGAAGGGAATCTGAGCTAAAACGAATGGAACTCTGTTTCGGAATAATCCTCGTAGGGGGTAGTACACGAGGTATGGAGCAAAAATTGAGGGGACTATTTTTTGAATTTCTTTTTATAATTTGTCCCTATGTATTTATGAAATTGCATTCGCGTCCATTCGGGGTCGTCCGGAAGTGAATCGGAGCTTAACCGAATGGAACTCGGTTTTCGAATAATCCTCGTAGGGGGTAGTACACGAGGTATGGAGCAAAAATTGAGGCATCCCGTTTTTTCGATTTCTTTTCAAAATTTGTCCCTATGGATTTATGAAATTGCATTCGCGTCCATTCGGGGTCGTCCGGAAGTGAATCGGAGCTAAACCGAATGGAACTCGGTTTTCGAATAATCCTCGTAGGGGGTAGTACACGAGGTATGGAGCAAAAATTGAGGCGGCCCGTTTTTTGGATTTCTTTTCGTAATTCGTCCCTATGGATTTATGAAATTGCCTTCGCGTCAATTCGGGGTCGTCCGGAAGTGAATCGGAGCTTAAACGAATAAAACTCGGTTTCCGAATAATCCTCGTAGGGGGTAGAAGACGAGGTATGGAGCAAAAATTGAGGCGGCCCATTTTTTGGATTTTTTTTCATAATGTGTCCCTATGTATTTATGAAATTGCATTCGCGTTCATTCGGAGTCGTCCGGAAGTGAATCAGAGCTGAAACGAATGGAACTCGGTTTCCGAATAATCCTCGTAGGGGGTAGTACACGAGTTATGGAGCAAAAATTAAGGAGGCCCATTTTTTTGATTTCTTTTCATAATTTGTCCCTATGGATTTATGAAATTGCATTCGCGTCCATTCGTGGTCGTCCGGAAGTGAATCGGAGCTGAAACGAATGGAACCCGGTTTCCGAATAATCCTCGTAGGGGGTAGTACACGAGGTATGGTGCAAAAATTAAGGCGGCCCATTTTTTGGATTTCTTTTCATAATTTGTCCCTATGGATTTATGAAATTGCATTCGCGTTCATAAGGGGTCATCCGGAAGTGAATCGGAGCTGAAACGAATGTAACTCGATTTCCGAATAATCCTCGTAGGGGGTAGTACACGAGGTATGGAGCAAAAATTGAAGCGTCCCGTTTTTTCGATTTCTTTTCAAAATTTGTCCCTATGGATTTATGAAATTGCATTCGCGTCCATTCGGGGTCGTCCGGAAGTGAATCGGAGCTAAAACGAATGGAACTCGGTTTCCGAATAATCCTCGTAGGGGGTAGTACACGAGTTATGGAGCAAAAATTAAATAGGCCCATTTTTTTGATTTCTTTTCATAATTTGTCCCTATGGATTTATGAAATTGCATTCGCGTCCATTAGGGGTCGTCCGGAAGTGAATCGGAGCTTAAACGAATGGAACTCGGTTTTCGAATAATCCTCGTAGGGGTAGTACACGAGGTATGGAACAAAAATTGAGGCGGCCCATTTTTTGGATTTCGTTTCATAATATGTCCCTATGGATTTATGAAATTGCATTCGCGTCCATTCGGGGTCGTCCGGAAGTGAATCGGAGCTTAAACGAATGGAACTCGGTTTCCGAATAATCCTCGTAGGGGGAAGTACACGAGGTATGGAGCAAAAATTGAGGCGGCCCATTTTTTGGATTTCATTTCATAATATGTCCCTATGTATTTATGAAATTGCATTCGCGTCCATTCGGGGTCGTCCGGAAGTGAATCGGAGGTGAAACGAATGGAACTCGGTTTTCGAATAATCCTCGTAGGGGTAGGGTAGTACACGAGTTATGGAGCAAAAATTAAAGCGGCCCGTTTTTTTGATTTTTTTTTCATAATTTGTGCCTATAGATTTATTAAATTGCATTCGCGTCCATTCGGGGTCGTCCCGAAGTGAATCGGAGCTGAAACGAATGGAACTCGGTTTTCGAATAATCCTCGTAGGGGTAGGGTAGTACACGAGGTATGGAGCAAAAATTGAGGTGGCCCATTTTTTGGATTTCTTTTCATAATATGTCCCTATGGATTTATGAAATTGCATTCGCGTCCATTCGGGAACGTCCGGAAGTGAATCGGAGCTGAAACGAATGGAACTCGGTTTCCGAATAATCCTCGTAGGGGGTAGTACACGAGGTATGGAGCGAAAATTGAGGTGTCCCGTTTTTTGGATTTCTTTTCATAATTTGTCCCTATGGATTTATGAAATTGAATTCGCGTCCATTCGGGGTCGTCCGAAAGGGAATCTGAGCTAAAACGAATGGAACTCTATTTCGGAATAATCCTCGTAGGGGGTAGTATACGAGGTATGGAGCAAAAATTGAGGGGACCATTTTTTTTGAATTTCTTTTTATAATTTGTCCCTATGTATTTATGAAATTGCATTCGCGTCCATTCGGGGTCGTCCGGAAGTGAATCGGAGCTAAACCGAATGGAACTCGGTTTCCGAATAATCCTCGTAGGGAGTAGTAGACGAGGTATGGAGCAAAAATTGAGGCGGCCCATTTTTTGGATTTTTTTTCATAATGTGTCCCTATGTATTTATGAAATTGTATTCGCGTTCATTCGGGGTCGTCCGGAAGTGAATCGGAGCTGAAACGAATGGAACTCGGTTTTCGAATAATCCTCGTAGGGGTAGGGTAGTACACGAGGTATGGAGCAAAAATTGAGGTGGCCCATTTTTTGGATTTCTTTTCATAATATGTCCCTATGGATTTATGAAATTGCATTCGCGTCCATTCGGGAACGTCCGGAAGTGAATCGGAGCTGAAACGAATGGAACTCGGTTTCCGAATAATCCTCGTAGGGGGTAGTACACGAGGTATGGAGCGAAAATTGAGGTGTCCCGTTTTTTGGATTTCTTTTCATAATTTGTCCCTATGGATTTATGAAATTGAATTCGCGTCCATTCGGGGTCGTCCGAAAGGGAATCTGAGCTAAAACGAATGGAACTCTGTTTCGGAATAATCCTCGTAGGGGGTAGTACACGAGGTATGGAGCAAAAATTGAGGGGACCATTTTTTTTGAATTTCTTTTTATAATTTGTCCCTATGTATTTATGAAATTGCATTCGCGTCCATTCGGGGTCGTCCGGAAGGGAATCGGAGCTAAACCGAATGGAACTCGGTTTCCGAATAATCCTCGTAGGGGGTAGTACACGAGGTATGGAGCAAAAATTTAGGCGGCCCATTTTTTGGATTTCTTTTCATAATTCGTCCCTATGGATTTATGAAATTGCATTCGCGTCCATTCGGGGTCGTCCGGAAGTGAATCGGAGCTTAAACGAATGGAACTCGGTTTCCGAATAATCCTCGTAGGGAGTAGTAGACGAGGTATGGAGCAAAAATTGAGGCGGCCCATTTTTTGGATTTTTTTCATAATGTGTCCCTATGTATTTATGAAATTGCATTCGCGTTCATTCGGGGTCGTCCGGAAGTGAATCGGAGCTGAAACGAATGGAACTCGGTTTTCGAATAATCCTCGTAGGGGTAGGGTAGTACACGAGGTATGGAACAAAAATTGAGGCGGCCCATTTTTTGGATTTCGTTTCATAATATGTCCCTATGGATTTATGAAATTGCATTCGCGTCCATTCGGGGTCGTTCGGAAGTGAATCGGAGCTTAAACGAACGGAACTCGGTTTCCGAATAATCCTCGTAGGGGGTAGTACACGAGGTATGGAGCAAAAATTGAGGCGGCCCGTTTTTTGGATTTCATTTCATAATATGTCCCTATGTATTTATGAAATTGCATTCGCGTCCATTCGGGGTCGTCCGGAAGTGAATCGGAGGTGAAACGAATGGAACTCGGTTTTCGAATAATCCTCGTAGGGGTAGGGTAGTACACGAGTTATGGAGCAAAAATTAAAGCGGCCCGTTTTTTTTGATTTTTTTTCATAATTTGTGCCTATAGATTTATTAAATTGCATTCGCGTCCATTCGGGTTCGTCCGGAAGTGAATCGGAGCTGAAACGAATGGAACTCGATTTTCGAATAATCCTCGTAGGGGTAGGGTAGTACACGAGGTATGGAGCAAAAATTGAGGTGGCCCATTTTTTGGATTTCTTTTCATAATATGTCCCTATGGATTTATGAAATTGCATTCGCGTCCATTCGGGAACGTCCGGAAGTGAATCGGAGCTGAAACGAATGGAACTCGGTTTCCGAATAATCCTCGTAGGAGGTAGTACACGAGGTATGGAGCGAAAATTGAGGTGTCCCATTTTTTGGATTTCTTTTCATAATATGTCCCTATGGATTTATGAAATTGAATTCGCGTCCATTCGGGGTCGTCCGGAAGGGAATCTGAGCTAAACCGAATGTACCTCTGTTTCGGAATAATCCTCGTAGGGGGTAGTATACGAGGTATGGAGCAAAAATTGAGGGGACTATTTTTTGAATTTCTTTTTATAATTTGTCCCTATGTATTTATGAAATTGCATTCGCGTCCATTCTGGGTCGTCCGGAAGTGAATCAGAGCTTAACCGAATGGAACTTGGTTTTCGAATAATCCTCGTAGGGGGTAATACACGAGGTATGGAGCAAAAATTGAGACGTCCCATTTTTTGGATTTCTTTTCATAATTTGTTCCTATGGATTTATGAAATTGCATTCGCGTCCATTCGGGATCGTCCGGAAGTGAATCGGAGCTGAAACGAATGCAACTCGGTTTTCGAATAATCCTCGTAGGGGTAGTACACGAGATATGGAGCAAAAATTAAGGCGTCCCATTTTATCGATTTCTTTTCAAAATTTGTCCCTATGGGTTTATGAAATTGCATTCGCGGCCATTCGGGGTCGTTCGGAAGTGAATCGGAGCTAAAACGAATGGAACTCGGTTTCCGAATAATCGTCGTAGGGGGTAGTACACGAGGTATGGAGCAAAAATTTAGGCGGCTCGTTTTTTTGATTTTTTTTCATAATTTGTCCCTATATTTTTATTAAATTGCATTCGCGTCCATTCGGGGTCGTCCGGAAGTGAATCGGAGCTGAAACGAATGGAACTCGGTTTTCGAATAATCCTCGTAGGGGGTTGTACACGAGGTATGGAGCAAAAATTGAGGCGGCCCGTTTTTTGGATTTCTTTTCATAATTTGTCCCTATGGATTTATGAAATTGCATTCGCGTTCATTCGGGTTCATCCGGAAATGAATCGGAGCTGAAACGAATGTAACTCGATTTCCGAATAATCCTCGTAGGGGGTAGTACACGAGTTATGGAGCAAAAATTAAGGCGGCCCGTTTTTTTTCATAATTTGTCCCTATAGATTTATTGAATTGCATTCTCGTCCATTCGGGGTCGTCCGGAAGTGAATCGGAGCTAAAACGAATGGAACTCGGTTTTGGAATAATCCTCGTAGGGGTAGTACACGAGGTATGGAGCAAAAATTGAGGCGGCCCATTTTTTGGATTTCTTTTCATAATTTGTTCCTATGGATTTATGAAATTGCATTCGCGTCCATTCGGGATCGTCCGGAAGTTAATCGGAGCTAAAACGAATGGAACTCGGTTTCCGAATAATTCTCGTAAGAGGTAGTACACGAGGTATGGAGCGAAAATTGAGGTGTCCCATTTTTTCAATTTCTTTTCATAATTTGTCCCTATGGATTTATGAAATTGCATTCGCGTCCATTCGGGGTCGTCCGGAAGTGAATCGGAGCTGAAACTTATGGAACTTGGTTTCCGAATAATTCTCCTAGGGGGTAGTATACGAGATATGGAACAAAAATTGAGGCGGCCCATTTTTTAGATTTATTTTCATAATTTGTCCCTATAGATTTATTAAATTGCATTCGCGTCCATTCGGGGTCGTCCGGAAGTGAATCAGAGCTGAAACAAATGGAACTCGGTTTTCGAATAATACTCGTAGGGGTAGGGTAGTACACGAGGTATGGAGCAAAAATTGAGGCGGCCCATTTTTTGGATTTCTTTTCATAATATGTCCCTATGGATTTATGAAATTGCATTCGCGTCCATTCGGGAACGTCCGGAAGTGAATCGGAGCTGAAACGAATGGAACTCGGTTTCCGAATAATCCTCGTAGGGGGTAGTACATGAGGTATGGAGCGAAAATTGAGATGTCCCATTTTTTGGATTTCTTTTCATAATTTGTCCCTATGGATTTATGAAATTGAATTCGCGTCCATTCGGGGTCGTCCGGAAGGGAATCTGAGCTAAAACGAATGGAAATCTGTTTCGGAATAATCCTCGTAGGGGGTAGTACACGAGGTATGGAGCAAAAATTGAGGGGACTATTTTTTGAATTTCTTTTCATAATTTGTCCCTATGTATTTATGAAATTGCATTCGCGTCCATTCGGGGTCGTCCGGAAGTGAATAGGAGCTTAACCGAATAGAACTCGGTTTTCGAATAATCCTCGTAGGGGGTAGTACATGAGGTATAGAGCAAAAATTGAGGCGTCCCGTTTTTTTCGATTTCTTTTCAAAATTTGTCCCTATGGATTTATGAAATTGCATTCGCGTCCATTCGGGGTCGTCCGGAAGTGAATCGGAGCTAAAACGAATGGAACTCGGTTTCCGAATAATTCTCGTAGGGGGTAGGACATGAGGTATGGAGCAAAAATTGAGGTGGCCCATTTTTTGGATTTCTTTTCATAATTCGTCCCTATGGATTTATGAAATTGCATTCGCGTCCATTCAGGGTCGTCCGGAAGTGAATCGGAACTTAAACGAATGGAACTCGGTTTCCGAATAATCCTCGTAGGGGGTAGTACACGAGGTATGGAGCAAAAATTAAGGCAGCCCTTTTTTTTGATTTTTTTCATAATTTGTCCCTATAGATTTATTAAATTGCATTCGCGTCCATTCGGGGTCGTCCGGAAGTGAATCGGAGCTGAAACGAATGGAACTCGGTTTTCGAATAATCCTCGTAGGGGTAGGGTAGTACACGAGGTATGGAGCAAAAATTGAGGCGGCCCATTTTTTGGATTTCTTTTCATAATATGTCCTTATGGATTTATGAAATTGCATTCGCGTCCATTCGGGAACGTCCGGAAGTGAATCAGAGCTGAAACGAATGGAACTTGGTTTCCGAATAATTCTCGTAGGGGGTAGTATACGAGATATGGAGCAAAAATTGAGGTGGCCCATTTTTTGGATTTCTTTTCATAATTTGTCCCTATGGATTTAGAAAATTAAATTTGCGTCCATTCGGGGTCGTCCGGAAGGGAATCTGAGCTAAAACGAATGGAACTCTGTTTCGGAATAATCTTCGTAGGGGGTAGTACACGAGGTATGGAGCAAAAATTGAGGGGACCATTTTTTGAATTTCTTTTCATAATTTGTCCCTATGTATTTAAAATTGCATTCGCGGCCATTCGGGGTCGTCCGGAAGTGAATCGGAGCTTAACCGAATGGAACTCGGTTTTCGAATAATCCTCGTAGGGGGTAGTACACGAGGTATGGAGCAAAAATTGAGGCGTCCCGTTTTATCGATTTCTTTTCAAAATTTGTCCCTATGGGTTTATGAAATTGCATTCGCGTCCATTCGGGGTCGTCTGGAAGTGAATCGGAGCTAAAATGAATGGAACTCGGTTTCCGAATAATCCTCGTAGGGGGTAGTGCACGAGGTATGGAGCAAAAATTAAGGCGGCCCGTTTTTTGGATTTCTTTTCATAATTCGTCCCTATGGATTTATGAAATTGCATTCGCGTCCATTCAGGGTTGTCCGGAAGTGAATCGGAGCTTAAACGAATGGAACTCGGTTTCCGAATAATCCTCGTAGGGGGTAGTACACGAGGAATGGAGCAAAAATTGAGGCGGCCCATTTTTTGGATTTCTATTCATAATGTGTCCCTATGTATTTATGAAATTGCATTCACGTTCATTCGGGGTCATCCAGAAGTGAATCGGAGCTGAAACGAATGGAACTCGGTTTCCGAATAATCCTCGTAGGGGGTAGTACACGAGTTATGGAGCAAAAATTAAGGAGGCCCGTTTTTTTGATTTCTTTTCATAATTTGTCCCTATGGATTTATGAAATTGCATTCGCGTCCATTCGTGGTCGTCCGGAAGTGAATCGGAGCTGAAACGAATGGAACTCGGTTTCCGAATAATCCTCGTAGGGGTAGTACACGAGGTATGGTGCAAAAATTGAGGCAGCCCATTTTTTGGATTCCTTTTCATAATTTGTCCCTATGGATTTATAAAATTACATTCGCGTTCATTCGGGGTCATCCGGAAGTGAATCGGAGCTGAAACGAATGTAACTCGATTTCCGAATAATCCTTGTAGGGGGTAGTACACGAGTTATGGAGCAAAAATTAAGGCGGCCTGTTTTTTTTGATTTTTTTTCATAATTTGTCCATATAGATTTATTAAATTGTATTCGCGTCCATTCGGGGTCGTCTAGAAGTGAATCGGAGCTGAAACGAATGGAACTCGGTTTTCGAATAATCCTCGTAGGGGTAGTACACGAGATATGGAGCAAAAATTGAGGCGTCCCATTTTATCGATTTCTTTTCAAAATTTGTCCCTATGGGTTTATGAAATTGCATTCGCGTCCATTCGGGGTCGTTCGGAAGTGAATCGGAGCTAAAACGAATGGAACTCGGTTTCCGAATAATCGTCGTAGGGGGTAGTACACGAGGTATGGAGCGAAAATTGAGGTGTCCCGTTTTTTCAATTTCTTTTCATAATTTGTCCCTATGGATTTATGAAATTGCATTCGCGTCCATTTGGGGTCGTCCGGAAGTGAATCGGAGCTGAAACTTATGGAACTTGGTTTCCGAATAATTCTCGTAGGGGGTAGTATACGAGATATGGAGCAAAAATTGAGGTGGCCCGTTTTTTAGATTTATTTTCATAATTTGTCCCTATAGATTTATTAAATTGCATTCGCGTCCATTCGGGGTCGTCCGGAAGTGAATCAGAGCTGAAACTAATTGAACTCGGTTTTCGAATAATACTCGTAGGGGTAGGGTAGTACACGAGGTATGGAGCAAAAATTGAGGCGGCCCATTTTTTGGATTTCTTTTCATAATATGTCCCTATGGATTTATGAAATTGCATTCGCGCCCATTCGGGAACGTCCGGATGTGAATCGGAGCTGAAACGAATGGAACTCGGTTTCCGAATAATCCTCGTAGGGGGTAGTACACGAGGTATGGAGCGAAAATTGAGGTGTCCCGTTTTTTGGATTTCTTTTCATAATTTGTCCCTATGGATTTATGAAATTGAATTCGCGTCCATTCGGGGTCGTCCGGAAGGGAATCTGAGCTAAAACGAATGGAACTCTGTTTCGGAATAATCCTCGTAGGGGGTAGTACACGAGGTATGGAGCAAAAATTGAGGGGACTATTTTTTGAATTTCTTTTCATAATTTGTCCCTATGTATTTATGAAATTGCATTCGCGTCCATTCGGGGTCGTCCGGAAGTGAATAGGAGCTTAACCGAATGAAACTCGGTTTTCGAATAATCCTCGTAGGGGGTAGTACACGAGGTATGGAGCAAAAATTGAGGCATCCCGTTTTTTCGATTTCATTTCAAAATTTTTCCCTATGGATTTATGAAATTGCATTCGCGTCCATTCGGGGTCGTCCGGAAGTGAATCGGAGCTAAAACGAATGGAACTCGGTTTCCGAATAATTCTCGTAGGGGGTAGTACACGAGGTATGGAGCAAAAATTGAGGTGGCCCGTTTTTTGGATTTCTTTTCATAATTCGTCCCTATGGATTTATGAAATTGCATTCGCGTCCATTCGGGGTCGTCCGGAAGTGAATCGGAACTTAAACGAATGGAACTCGGTTTCCGAATAATCCTCGTAGGGGGTAGTACACGAGGTATGGAGCAAAAATTAAGGCGGCCCGTTTTTTTGATTTTTTTTCATAATTTGTCCCTATAGATTTATTAAATTGCATTCGCGTCCATTCGGGTCGTCCGGAAGTGAATCAGAGCTGAAACGAATGGAACTCGGTTTTCGAATAATCCTCGTAGGGGTAGGGTAGTACACGAGGTATGGAGCAAAAATTGAGGCGGCCCATTTTTTGGATTTCTTTTCATAATATGTCCTTATGGATTTATGAAATTGCATTCGCGTCCATTCGGGAACGTCCGGAAGTGAATCGGAGCTGAAACGAATGCAACTCGGTTTCCGAGTAATCCTCGTAGAGGGTAGTACACGAGGTATGGAGCAAAAATTGAGGTGTCCCGTTTTTTGGATTTCTTTTCATAATTTGTCCCAATGGATTTATGAAATTGAATTTGCGTCCATTCGGGGTCGTCTGGAAGGGAATCTGAGCTAAAACGAATGGAACTCTGGTTCGGAATAATCCTCATAGGGGGTAGTACACGAGGTATGGAGCAAAAATTGAGGGGACTATTTTCTGAATTTCTTTTCATAATTTGTCCCTATGGATTTATGAAATTGCATTCGCGTCCATTCGGGGTCGTCCGGAAGTGAATCGGAGCTAAAACGAATGGAACTAGGTTTCCGAATAATCCTCGTAGGGGGTAGTACACGAGGTTTGGAGCAAAAATTGAGGCGGCCCATTTTTTGGATTTCTTTTCATAATTCGTCCCTATAGATTTATGAAATTGCATTCGCGTCCATTCGGGGTCGTCCGGAAGTGAATCGGAGCTTAAACGAATGGAACTCGGTTTTCGAATAATCCTCGTAGGGGGTAGTACACGAGGTATGGAGTAAAAATTGAGGTGGCCCGTTTTTTGCATTTTTTTCATAATGTGTCCCTATGTATTTATGAAATTGCATTCGCGTTCATTCGGGGTCGTCTAGAAGTGAATCAGAGCTGAAACGAATGGAACTCGGTTTCCGAATAATCCTCGTAGGGGGTAGTACACGAGTTACGGAGCAAAAATTAAGGAGGCCCGTTTTTTGATTTCTTTTCATAATTTGTCCCAATGGATTTATGAAATTGCATTCGCGTCCATTCGTGGTCGCCCGGAAGTGAATCGGAGCTGAAACGAATGGAACTCGGTTTCCGAATAATACTCGTAGGGGGTAGTACACGAGGTATGGTGCAAAAATTTAGGCGGCCCATTTTTTGGATTTCTTTTCATAATTTGTCCCTATGGATTTATGAAATTGCATTCGCGTTCATTCGGGGTCATCCGGAAGTGAATCGGAGCTGAAACGAATGTAATTCGATTTCCGAATAATCCTCGTAGGGGGTAGTACACGAGTTATGGAGCAAAAATTAAGGCGGCCCGTTTTTTTGATTTTTTTCATAATTTGTCCATATAGATTTATTAAATTGCATTCGCGTCCATTCGGGGTCGTCCGGAAGTGAATCGGAGCTGAAACGAATGGTACTCTGTTTCGGAATAATCCTCGTAGGGGGTAGTACACAAGGTATGGAGTGAAATTTGAGGTGTCCTATTTTTTCAATTTCTTTTCATAATTTGTCCCTATGGATTTATGAAATTGCATTCGCGTCCATTCGGGGTCGTCCGGAAGTGAATTGGAGCTGAAACTTATGGAACTTGGTTTCCGAATAATTCTCGTAGGGGGTAGTATACGAGATTTGGAGCAAAAATTGAGGTTGCCCATTTTTTGGATTTCTTTTCATAATTTGTCCCTATGGATTTATGAAATTGAATTCGCGTCCATTCGGGGTCGTCCGGAAGGGACTCTGAGCTAAAACGAATGGAACTCTGTTTCGGAATAATCCTCGTAGGGGGTAGTACACGAGGTATGGAGCAAAAATTAAGGGGACCATTTTTTGAATTTCTTTTCATAATTTGTCCCTATGTATTTAGGAAATTGCATTCGCGGCATATAGGGGTCGTCCGGAAGTGAATCAGAGCTTAACCGAATGGAACTCGATTTTCGAATAATCCTCGTAGGGGGTAGTACACGAGGTATGGAGCAAAAATTGAGGCGTCCCATTTTATCGATTTCTTTTCAAAATTTGTCCCTATGGGTTTATGAACTTGCATTCGCGTCCATTCGGGGTCGTCCGGAAGTAAATCGGAGCTAAAACGAATGGAACTCGATTTCCGAATAATCCTCGTAGGGGGTAGTACACGAGGTATGGAGCAAAAATTTAGGCGGCCCGTTTTTTGGATTTCTTTTCATAATTCGTCCCTATGGATTTATGAAATTGCATTCGCGTCCATTCGGGGTCGTCCGGAAGTGAATCGGAGCTTAAACGAATGGAACTCGGTTTCCGAATAATCCTCGTAGGGGGTAGTACACGAGGAATGGAGCAAAAATTGAGGCGGCCCATTTTTTGGATTTCATTTAATAATGTGTCCCTATGTATTTATGAAATGGCATTCGCGTTCATTCGGGGTCGTCCGGAAGTGAATCGGAGCTGAAACGAATGGAACTCGGTTTCTGAATAATCCTCATAGGGGGTAGTACACGAGTTATGGAGCAAAAATTAAGGAGGCCCATTTTTTTGATTTCTTTTCATAATTTGTCCCTATAGATTTATGAAATTGCATTCGCGTCCATTCGTGGTCGTCCGGAAGTGAATCGGAGCTGAAACGAATGGAACTCAGTTTTCGAATAATCCTCGTAGGGGGTAGTACACGAGGTATGGTGCAAAAATTGAGGCGGCCCATTTTTTGGATTTCTTTTCATAATTTGTCCCTATGGATTTATGAAATTGAATTCGCGTTCATTCGGGGTCATCCGGAAGTGAATCGGAGCTGAAACGAATGTAACTCGATTTCCGAATAATCCTCGTAGGGGGTAGTACACGAGTTATGGAGCAAAAATTAAGGCGGCCCGTTTTTTTGATTTTTTTTCATAATTTGTCCATATAGATTTATTAAATTGCATTCGCGTCCATTCGGGGTCGTCCGGAAGTGAATCGGAGCTGAAACGAATGGTACTCGGTTTTCGAATAATCCTCGTAGGGTAGTACACGAGGTATGGAGCAAAAATTGAGGCGGCCCGTTTTTTGGATTTCTTTTCATAATTTGTCCCTATGGATTTATGAAATTGAATTCGCGTCCATTCGGGGTCGTCCGGAAGGGACTCTGAGCTAAAACGAATGGAACTCTGTTTCGGAATATTCCTCGTAGGGGGTAGTACACGAGGTATGGAGTGAAATTTGAGGTGTCCTATTTTTTCAATTTCTTTTCATAATTTGTCCCTATGGATTTATGAAATTGCATTCGCGTCCATTCGGGGTCGTCCGGAAGTGAATCGGAGCTTAACCGAATGGAACTCGATTTTCGAATAATCCTCGTAGGGGGTAGTACACGAGGTATGGAGCAAAAATTGAGGCATCCCATTTTATCGATTTCTTTTCAAAATTTGTCCCTATGGGTTTATGAACTTGCATTTGCGTCCATTCGGGGTCGTCCGGAAGTAAATCGGAGCTAAAACGAATGGAACTCGATTTCCGAATAATCCTCGTAGGGGGTAGTACACGAGGTATGGAGCAAAAATTTAGGCGGCCCGTTTTTTGGATTTCTTTTCATAATTCGTCCCTATGGATTTATGAAATTGCATTCGCGTCCATTCGGGGTCGTCCGGAAGTAAATTGGAGCTTAAACGAATGGAACTCGGTTTCCGAATAATCCTCTTAGGGGGTAGTACACGAGGAATGGAGCAAAAATTGAGGCGGCCCGTTTTTTGGATTTCATTTAATAATGTGTCCCTATGTATTTATGAAATGGCATTCGCGTTCATTCGGGGTCGTCCGGAAGTGAATCGGAGCTGAAACGAATGGAACTCGGTTTCTGAATAATCCTCATAGGGGGTAGTACACGAGTTATGGAGCAAAAATTAAGGAGGCCCGTTTTTTTGATTTCTTTTCATAATTTGTCCCTATGGATTTATGAAATTGCATTCGCGTCCATTCGTGGTCGTCCGGAAGTGAATCGGAGCTGAAACGAATGGAACTCAGTTTCCGAATAATCCTCATAGGGGGTAGTACACGAGGTATGGTGCAAAAATTGAGGCGGCCCATTTTTTGGATTTCTTTTCATAATGTGTCCCTATGTATTTATGAAATTGCATTCACGTTCATTCGGGGTCGTCCGGAAGTGAATCGGAGCTGAAACGAATGGAACTCGGTTTCCGAATAATCCTCGTAGGGGGTAGTACACGAGGTATGGAGCAAAAATTGAGGTGACCCGTTTCTTGGATTTCTTTTCATAATTTGTCCCTATGGATTTATGAAATTGCATTCGCGTCCATTCGGTATCGTTCGGAAGTGAATCGGAGCTGAAACGAATGGAACTCGGTTTCCGAATAATCCTCGTAGGGGGTAGTACACGAGGTATGGAGCAAAAATTGAGGTGTCCTGTTTTTTCAATTTCTTTTCATAATTTGTCCCTATGGATTTATGAAATTGCATTCGCGTCCATTTGGGGTCGTCCGGAAGTGAATCGGAGCTGAAACTTATGGAACTTGGTTTCCGAATAATTCTCGTAGGGGGTAGTATACGGATATGGAGCAAAAATTGAAGCGACCCATTTTTTAGATTTCTTTTCATAATTTGTCCCTATGAATTTATGAAATTGAATTCGCGTCCATTCGGGGTCGTCCGGAAGGGAATCTGAGCTAAAACGCATGGAACTCTGTTTTGGAATAATCCTCGTAGGGGGTAGTACACGAGGTATGGAGCAAAAATTGAGGGGACCATTTTTTGAATTTCTTTTCATAATTTGTCCCTATGTATTTATGAAATTGCATTAGCGTCCATTCGGGGTCGTCCGGAAGTGAATCGGAGCTTAACCGAATGGAACTCGGTTTTCGAATAATCCTCGTAGGGGGTAGTACACGAGGTATGGAGCAAAAATTGAGGCCGCCCATTTTTTGGATTGCTTTTCATAATTCGTCCCTATGGATTTATGAAATTGCATTCGCGTCCATTCGGGGTCGTCCGGAAGTGAATCGGAGCTAAAACGAATGGAACTCGATTTCCGAATAATCCTCGTAGGGGGTAGTACACGAGGTATGGAACAAAAAATGAGGCGGCCCGCTTTTTGGATTTCTTTCCATAATTCGACCCTATGGATTTATGAAATTGCATTCGCGTCCATTCGGGGTCGTCCGGAAGTGAATCGGAGCTGAAACGAATGGAACTCGGTTTCCGAATAATCCTCGTAGGGGGTAGTACACGAGGTATGGAGCAAAAATTGAGGCGGCCCGTTTTTTGGATTTCTTTTCATAATTTGTCCCTATGTATTTATGAAATTGCATTCGCGTCCATTCGGTATCGTCCGGAAGTGAATCGGAGCTGAAACGAATGGAACTCGGTTTCCGAATAATCCTCGTAGGGATAGTACACGAGGTATGGAGCGAAAATTGAGGTGTCCCGTTTTTTCAATTTCTTTTCATAATTTGTCCCTATGGATTTATGAAATTGCATTCGCGTCCATTCGGGGTCGTCCGGAAGTGAATCGGAGCTGAAACTTATGGAACTTGGTTTCCGAATAATTCTCGTAGGGGGTAGTATACGAGATATGGAGCAAAAATTGAGGCGGCCCGTTTTTTAGATTTCTTTTCATAATTTGTCCCTATGGATTTATGAAATTGAATTCGCGTCCATTCGGGGTCGTCCGGAAGGGAATCTGAGCTAAAACGAATGGAACTCTGTTTTGGAATAATCCTCGTAGGGGATAGTACACGAGGTATGGAGCAAAAATTGAGGGGACCATTTTTTGAATTTCTTTTCATAATTTGTCCCTATGTATTTATGAAATTGCATTAGCGTCCATTCGGGGTCGTCCGGAAGTGAATCGGAGCTTAACCGAATGGAACTCGGTTTTCGAATAATCCTCGTAGGGGGTAGTACACGAGGTATGGATCAAAAATTGAGGCGTCCCATTTTTTCGATTTCTTTTCAAAATTTGTCCCTATGGATTTATGAAATGGCATTCGCATCCATTCGGGGTCGTCCGGAAGTGAATCGTAGCTAAAACGAATGGAACTCGGTTTTCGAATAATCCTCGTAGGGGGTAGTACACGAGGTATGGAGCAAAAATTGAGGCTGCCCGTTTTTTGGATTTCTTTTCATAATTCGTCCTTATGGATTTATGAAATTGCATTCGCGTCCATTCGGGGTCGTCCGGAAGTGAATCGGAGCTAAAACGAATGGAACTCGGTTTCCGAATAATCCTCGTAGGGGGTAGTACACGAGGTATGGAGCAAAAATTGAGGCGGCCCATTTTTTGGATTGCTTTTCATAATTCGTCCCTATGGATTTATGAAATTGCATTCGCGTCCATTCGGGGTCGTCCGGAAGTGAATCGGAGCTTAAACGAATGGAACTCGGTTTTTGAATAATCCTCGTAGGGGGTAGTACACGAGGTATGGAGCAAAAATTGAGGCGGCCCGTTTTTTGGATTACTTTTCATAATGTGTCCCTATGTATTTATGAAATTGCATTCGCGTTCATTCGGGGTCGTCCGGAAGTGAATCGGAGCTGAAACGAATGGACTCGGTTTCCGAATAATCCTCGTAGGGGGTAGTACACGAGGTATGGAGCAAAAATTGAGGCAGCCCATTTTTTGGATTTCTTTTCATAATTTGTCCCTATGGATTTATGAAATTACATTCGCGTCCATTCGGTATCGTCCGGAAGTGAATCGGAGCTGAAACGAATGGAACTCGGTTTCTGAATAATCCTCGTAGGGGGTAGTACACGAGGTATGGAGCGAAAATTGAGGTGTCCCGTTTTTTCAATTTCTTTTCATAATTTGTCCCTATGGATTTATGAAATTGCATTTGCGTCCATTCGGGGTCGTCCGGAAGTGAATCGGAGCTGAAACTTATGGAACTTGGTTTCCGAATAATTCTCGTAGGGGGTAGTATACGGATATGGAGCAAAAATTGAGGCGGCCCGTTTTTTAGATTTCTTTTCATAATTTGTCCCTATGGATTTATGAAATTGAATTTGCGTCCATTCGGGGTCGTCCGGAAGGGAATCTGAGCTAAAACGAATGGAACTCTGTTTCGGAATAATCCTCGTAGGGGGTAGTACACGAGGTATGGAGCAAAAATTGAGGCGTCCCATTTTTTTGATTTCTTTTCAAAATTTGTCCCTATGGATTTATGAAATTGCATTCGCGTCCATTCGGGGTCGTCCGGAAGTGAATCGGAGCTAAAACGAATGGAACTCGGTTTCCGAATAATCCTCGTAGGGGGTAGTACACGAGGTATGGAGAAAAAATTGAGGCGGCCCGTTTTTTGGATTTCTTTTCATAATTCGTCCCTATGGATTTATGAAATTGCATTCGCGTTCATTCGGGGTCGTCCGGAAGTGAATCGGAGCTGGAACGAATGAAACTCGGTTTCCGAATAATCCTCGTAGGGGGTAGTACACGAGGTATGGAGCAAAAATTGAGGCGGCCCGTTTTTTGGATTTCTTTTCATAATTTGTCCCTATGGATTTATGAAATTGCATTCGCGTCCATTCGGTATCGTCCGGAAGTGAATCGGAGCTGAAACGAATGGAACTCGGTTTCCGAATAATCCTCGTAGGGATAGTACACGAGGTATGGAGCGAAAATTGAGGTGTCCCGTTTTTTAAATTTCTTTTCATAATTTGTCCCTATGGATTTATGAAATTGCATTCGCGTCCATTCGGGGTCGTCCGGAAGTGAATCGGAGCTGAAACTTATGGAACTTGGTTTTCGAATAATTCTCGTAGGGGGTAGTATACGAGATATGGAGAAAAAATTGAGGCGGCCCGTTTTTTAGATTTCTTTTCATAATTTGTCTCTATGGATTTATGAAATTGAATTCGCGTCCATTCGGGGTCGTCCGGAAGGGAATCTGAGCTAAAACGAATGGAACTCTGTTTTGGAATAATCCTCGTAGGGGGTAGTACACGAGGTATGGGGCAAAAATTGAGGGGACCATTTTTTGAATTTTTTTCATAATTTGTCCCTATGTATTTATGAAATTGCATTAGCGTCCATTCGGGGTCGTCCGGAAGTGAATCGGAGCTTAACCGAATGGAACTCGGTTTTCGAATAATCCTCGTAGGGGGTAGTACACGAGGTATGGAGCAAAAATTGAGGCATCCCATTTTTTCGATTTCTTTTCAAAATTTGTCCCTATGGATTTATGAAATTGCATTCGCATCCATTCGGGGTCGTCCGGAAGTGAATCGGAGCTAAAACGAATGGAACTCGGTTTCCGAATAATCCTCGTAGGGGGTAGTACACGAGGTATGGAGCAAAAATTGAGGCTACCCGTTTTTTGGATTTCTTTTCATAATTTGTCCCTATGGATTTATGAAATTGCATTCGCGTCCATTCGGGGTCGTCCGGAAGTGAATCGGAGCTAAAACGAATGGAACTCGGTTTCCGAATAATCCTCGTAGGGGGTAGTACACGAGGTATGGAGCAAAAATTGAGGCGGGCCATTTTTTGGATTGCTTTTCATAATTCGTCCCTATGGGTTTATGAAATTGCATTCGCGTCCATTCGGGGTCGTCCGGAAGTGAATCGGAGCTTAAACGAATGGAACTCGGTTTCCGAATAATCCTCGTAGGGGGTAGTACACGAGGTGTGGAGCAAAAATTAAGGCGGCCCGTTTTTTGGATTACTTTTCATAATGTGTCCCTATGTATTTATGAAATTGCATTTGCGTTCATTCGGGGTCGTCCGGAAGTGAATCGGAGCTGAAACCAATGGACTCGGTTTCCGAATAATCCTCGTAGGGGGTAGTACACGAGGTATGGAGCAAAAATTGAGGCGGCCCGTTTTTTGGATTTCTTTTCATAATTTGTCCCTATGGATTTATGAAATTACATTCGCGTCCATTCGGTATCGTCCGGAAGTGAATCGGAGCTGAAACGAATGGAACTCGGTTTCCGAATAATCCTCGTAGGGGGTAGTACACGAGGTATGGAGCGAAAATTGAGGTGTCCCGTTTTTTCAATTTCTTTTCATAATTTGTCCCTATGGATTTATGAAATTGCATTTGCGTCCATTCGGGGTCGTCCGGAAGTGAATCGGAGCTGAAACTTATGGAACTTGGTTTCCGAATAATTCTCGTAGGGGGTAGTATACGGTTTTGGAGCAAAAATTGAGGCGGCACATTTTTTAGATTTCTTTTCATAATTTGTCCCTATGGATTTATGAAATTGAATTCGCGTCCATTCGGGGTCGTTCGGAAGGGAATCTGAGCTAAAACGAATGGAACTCTGTTTCGGAATAATCCTCGTAGGGGGTAGTACACGAGGTATGGAGCAAAAATTGAAGGGACCATTTTTTGAATTTCTTTTCATAATTTGTCCCTATGTATTTATTAAATTGCATTCGCGTCCATTCGGGGTCGTCTGGAAGTGAATCGGAGCTAAAACGAATGGAACTCGGTTTCCGAATAATCCTCGTAGGGGGTAGTACACGAGGTATGGAGAAAAAATTGAGGCGGCCCGTTTTTTGGATTTCTTTTCATAATTCGTCCCTATGGATTTATGAAATTGCATTCGCGTCCATTCGGGGTCGTCCGGAAGTGAATCGGAGCTTAAACGAATGGAACTCGGTTTCTGAATAATCCTCGTAGGGGTAGTCCTCGAGGTATGGAGCAAAAATTGAGGCGGCCCGTTTTTTGGATTACTTTTCATAATATGTCCCTATGTATTTATGAAATTGCATTCGCGTTCATTCGGGGTCGTCCGGAAGTGAATCGGAGCTGGAACGAATGAAACTCGATTTCCGAATAATCCTCGTAGGGGGTAGTACACGAGGTATGGAGCAAAAATTGAGGCGGCCCGTTTTTTGGATTTCTTTTCATAATTTGTCCCTATAGATTTATGAAATTGCATTCGCGTCCATTCGGTATCGTCCGGAAGTGAATCGGAGCTGAAACGAATGGAACTCGGTTTCCGAATAATCCTCGTAGGGATAGTACACGAGGTATGGAGCGAAAATTGAGGTGTCCCGTTTTTTAAATTTCTTTTCATAATTTGTCCCTATGGATTTATGAAATTGCATTCGCGTCCATTCGGGGTCGTACGGAAGTGAATCGGAGCTGAAACTTATGGAACTTGGTTTTCGAATAATTCTCGTAGGGGGTAGTATACGAGATATGGAGAAAAAATTGAGGCGGCCCGTTTTTTAGATTTCTTTTCATAATTTGTCTCTATGGATTTATGAAATTGAATTCGCGTCCATTCGGGGTCGTCCGGAAGGGAATCTGAGCTAAAACGAATGGAACTCTGTTTTGGAATAATCCTCGTAGGGGGTAGTACACGAGGTATGGGGCAAAAATTGAGGGGACCATTTTTTGAATTTTTTTCATAATTTGTCCCTATGTATTTATGAAATTGCATTAGCGTCCATTCGGGGTCGTCCGGAAGTGAATCGGAGCTTAACCGAATGGAACTCGGTTTTCGAATAATCCTCGTAGGGGGTAGTACACGAGGTATGGAGCAAAAATTGAGGCATCCCATTTTTTCGATTTCTTTTCAAAATTTGTCCCTATGGATTTATGAAATTGCATTCGCATCCATTCGGGGTCGTCCGGAAGTGAATCGGAGCTAAAACGAATGGAACTCGGTTTCCGAATAATCCTCGTAGGGGGTAGTACACGAGGTATGGAGCAAAAATTGAGGCTACCCGTTTTTTGGATTTCTTTTCATAATTTGTCCCTATGGATTTATGAAATTGCATTCGCGTCCATTCGGGGTCGTCCGGAAGTGAATCGGAGCTAAAACGAATGGAACTCGGTTTCCGAATAATCCTCGTAGGGGGTAGTACACGAGGTATGGAGCAAAAATTGAGGCGGGCCATTTTTTCGATTGCTTTTCATAATTCGTCCCTATGGGTTTATGAAATTGCATTCGCGTCCATTTGGGGTCGTCCGGAAGTGAATCGGAGCTTAAACGAATGGAACTCGGTTTCCGAATAATCCTCGTAGGGGGTAGTACACGAGGTATTGAGCAAAAATTGAGGCGGCCCGTTTTTTGGATTACTTTTCATAATGTGTCCCTATGTATTTATGAAATTGCATTTGCGTTCATTCGGGGTCGTCCGGAAGTGAATCGGAGCTGAAACGAATGGACTCGGTTTCCGAATAATCCTCGTAGGGGGTAGTACACGAGGTATGGAGCAAAAATTGAGGCGGCCCGTTTTTTGGATTTCTTTTCATAATTTGTCCCTATGGATTTATGAAATTACATTCGCGTCCATTCGGTATCGTCCGGAAGTGAATCGGAGCTGAAACGAATGGAACTCGGTTTCCGAATAATCCTCGTAGGGGGTAGTACACGAGGTATGGAGCGAAAATTGAGGTGTCCCGTTTTTTTCAATTTCTTTTCATAATTTGTCCCTATGGATTTATGAAATTGCATTTGCGTCCATTCGGGGTCGTCCGGAAGTGAATCGGAGCTGAAACTTATGGAACTTGGTTTCCGAATAATTCTCGTAGGGGGTAGTATACGGATTTGGAGCAAAAATTGAGGCGGCCCATTTTTTAGATTTCTTTTCATAATTTGTCCCTATGGATTTATGAAATTGAATTCGCGTCCATTCGGGGTCGTTCAGAAGGGAATCTGAGCTAAAACGAATGGAACTCTGTTTCGGAATAATCCTCGTAGGGGGTAGTACACGAGGTATGGAGCAAAAATTGAGGGGACCATTTTTTGAATTTCTTTTCATAATTTGTCCCTATGTATTTATTAAATTGCATTCGCGTCCATTCGGGGTCGTCTGGAAGTGAATCGGAGCTAAAACGAATGGAACTCGGTTTCCGAATAATCCTCGTAAGGGTAGTACACGAGGTATGGAGCAAAAATTGAGGCGTCCCGTTTTTTTGATTTCTTTTGAAAATTTGTCCCTATGGATTTATGAAATTGCATTCGCGTTCATTCGGGGTCGTCCGGAAGTGAATCGGAGCTAAAACGAATGGAACTCGGTTTCCGAATAATCCTCGTAGGGGGTAGTACACGAGGTATGTAGAAAAAATTGAGGCGGCCCGTTTTTTGGATTTCTTTTCATAATTCGTCCCTATGGATTTATGAAATTGCATTCGCGTCCATTCGGGGTCGTCCGGAAGTGAATCGGAGCTTAAACGAATGGAACTCGGTTTCCGAATAATCCTCGTAGGGGGTAGTACACGAGGTATGGAGCAAAAATTGAGGCGGCCCGTTTTTTGGATTACTTTACATAATGTGTCCCTATGTATTTATGAAATTGCATTCGCGTCCATTCGGGGTCGTCCGGAAGTGAATCGGAGCTTAAACGAATGGAACTCGGTTTCTGAATAATCCTCGTAGGGGTAGTCCTCGAGGTATGGAGCAAAAATTGAGGCGGCCCGTTTTTTGGATTACTTTTCATAATATGTCCCTATGTATTTATGAAATTGCATTCGCGTTCATTCGGGGTCGTCCGGAAGTGAATCGGAGCTGGAACGAATGAAACTCGATTTCCGAATAATCCTCGTAGGGGGTAGTACACGAGGTATGGAGCAAAAATTGAGGCGGCCCGTTTTTTGGATTTCTTTTCATAATTTGTCCCTATAGATTTATGAAATTGCATTCGCGTCCATTCGGTATCGTCCGGAAGTGAATCGGAGCTGAAACGAATGGAACTCGGTTTCCGAATAATCCTCGTAGGGATAGTACACGAGGTATGGAGCGAAAATTGAGGTGTCCCGTTTTTTAAATTTCTTTTCATAATTTGTCCCTATGGATTTATGAAATTGCATTCGCGTCCATTCGGGGTCGTCCGGAAGTGAATCGGAGCTGAAACTTATGGAACTTGGTTTTCGAATAATTCTCGTAGGGGGTAGTATACGAGATATGGAGAAAAAATTGAGGCGGCCCGTTTTTTAGATTTCTTTTCATAATTTGTCTCTATGGATTTATGAAATTGAATTCGCGTCCATTCGGGGTCGTCTGGAAGGGAATCTGAGCTAAAACGAATGGAACTCTGTTTTGGAATAATCCTCGTAGGGGGTAGTACACGAGGTATGGGGCAAAAATTGAGGGGACCATTTTTTGAATTTTTTTCATAATTTGTCCCTATGTATTTATGAAATTGCATTAGCGTCCATTCGGGGTCGTCCGGAAGTGAATCGGAGCTTAACCGAATGGAACTCGGTTTTCGAATAATCCTCGTAGGGGGTAGTACACGAGGTATGGAGCAAAAATTGAGGCATCCCATTTTTTCGATTTCTTTTCAAAATTTGTCCCTATGGATTTATGAAATTGCATTCGCATCCATTCGGGGTCGTCCGGAAGTGAATCGGAGCTAAAACGAATGGAACTCGGTTTCCGAATAATCCTCGTAGGGGGTAGTACACGAGGTATGGAGCAAAAATTGAGGCTACCCGTTTTTTGGATTTCTTTTCATAATTTGTCCCTATGGATTTATGAAATTGCATTCGCGTCCATTCGGGGTCGTCCGGAAGTGAATCGGAGCTAAAACGAATGGAACTCGGTTTCCGAATAATCCTCGTAGGGGGTAGTACACGAGGTATGGAGCAAAAATTGAGGCGGGCCATTTTTTGGATTGCTTTTCATAATTCGTCCCTATGGGTTTATGAAATTGCATTCGCGTCCATTTGGGGTCGTCCGGAAGTGAATCGGAGCTTAAACGAATGGAACTCGGTTTCCGAATAATCCTCGTAGGGGGTAGTACACGAGGTTTTGAGCAAAAATTGAGGCGGCCCGTTTTTTGGATTACTTTTCATAATGTGTCCCTATGTATTTATGAAATTGCATTTGCGTTCATTCGGGGTCGTCCGGAAGTGAATCGGAGCTGAAACGAATGGACTCGGTTTCCGAATAATCCTCGTAGGGGGTAGTACACGAGGTATGGAGCAAAAATTGAGGCGGCCCGTTTTTTGGATTTCTTTTCATAATTTGTCCCTATGGATTTATGAAATTACATTCGCGTCCATTCGGTATCGTCCGGAAGTGAATCGGAGCTGAAACGAATGGAACTCGGTTTCCGAATAATCCTCGTAGGGGGTAGTACACGAGGTATGGAGCGAAAATTGAGGTGTCCCGTTTTTTCAATTTCTTTTCATAATTTGTCCCTATGGATTTATGAAATTGCATTTGCGTCCATTCGGGGTCGTCCGGAAGTGAATCGGAGCTGAAACTTATGGAACTTGGTTTCCGAATAATTCTCGTAGGGGGTAGTATACGGATTTGGAGCAAAAATTGAGGCGGCCCATTTTTTAGATTTCTTTTCATAATTTGTCCCTATGGATTTATGAAATTGAATTCGCGTCCATTCGGGGTCGTTCAGAAGGGAATCTGAGATAAAACGAATGGAACTCTGTTTCGGAATAATCCTCGTAGGGGGTAGTACACGAGGTATGGAGCAAAAATTGAGGGGACCATTTTTTGAATTTCTTTTCATAATTTGTCCCTATGTATTTATTAAATTGCATTCGCGTCCATTCGGGGTCGTCTGGAAGTGAATCGGAGCTAAAACGAATGGAACTCGGTTTCCGAATAATCCTCGTAAGGGTAGTACACAAGGTATGGAGCAAAAATTGAGGCGTCCCGTTTTTTTGATTTCTTTTGAAAATTTGTCCCTATGGATTTATGAAATTGCATTCGCGTTCATTCGGGGTCGTCCGGAAGTGAATCGGAGCTAAAACGAATGGAACTCGGTTTCCGAATAATCCTCGTAGGGGGTAGTACACGAGGTATGTAGAAAAAATTGAGGCGGCCCGTTTTTTGGATTTCTTTTCATAATTCGTCCCTATGGATTTATGAAATTGCATTCGCGTCCATTCGGGGTCGTCCGGAAGTGAATCGGAGCTTAAACGAATGGAACTCGGTTTCCGAATAATCCTCGTAGGGGGTAGTACACGAGGTATGGAGCAAAAATTGAGGCGGCCCGTTTTTTGGATTACTTTACATAATGTGTCCCTATGTATTTATGAAATTGCATTCACGTTCATTCGAGGTCGTCCGGAAGTGAATCAGAGCTTAAACGAATGGAACTCGGTTTTCGAATAATCCTCGTAGGGGGTAGTACACGAGGTATGGAGCAAAAATTGAGGCGGCCCGTTTTTTGGATTACTTTTCATAATGTGTCCCTATGTATTTATGAAATTGCATTCGCGTTCATTCGGGATCGTCCGGAAGTGAATCGGAGCTGAAACGAATGGACTCGGTTTCCGAATAATCCTCGTAGGGGGTAGTACATGAGGTATGGAGCAAAAATTGAGGCGGCCCGTTTTTTGGATTTCTTTTCATAATTTGTCCCTATGGATTTATGAAATTACATTCGCGTCCATTCGGTATCGTCCGGAAGTGAATCGGAGCTGAAACGAATGGAACTCGGTTTCCGAATAATCCTCGTAGGGGGTAGTACACGAGGTATGGAGCGAAAATTGAGGTGTCCCGTTTTTTCAATTTCTTTTCATAATTTGTCCCTATGGATTTATGAAATTGCATTTGCGTCCATTCGGGGTCGTCCGGAAGTGAATCGGAGCTGAAACTTATGGAACTTGGTTTCCGAATAATTCTCGTAGGGGGTAGTATACGGTTTTGGAGCAAAAATTGAGGCGGCACATTTTTTAGATTTCTTTTCATAATTTGTCCCTATGGATTTATGAAATTGAATTCGCGTCCATTCGGGGTCGTTCGGAAGGGAATCTGAGCTAAAACGAATGGAACTCTATTTCGGAATAATCCTCGTAGGGGGTAGTACACGAGGTATGGAGCAAAAATTGAAGGGACCATTTTTTGAATTTCTTTTCATAATTTGTCCCTATGTATTTATTAAATTGCATTCGCGTCCATTCGGGGTCGTCTGGAAGTGAATCGGAGCTAAAACGAATGGAACTCGGTTTCCGAATAATCCTCGTAGGGGGTAGTACACGAGGTATGGAGAAAAAATTGAGGCGGCCCGTTTTTTGGATTTCTTTTCATAATTCGTCCCTATGGATTTATGAAATTGCATTCGCGTCCATTCGGGGTCGTCCGGAAGTGAATCGGAGCTTAAACGAATGGAACTCGGTTTCTGAATAATCCTCGTAGGGGTAGTCCTCGAGGTATGGAGCAAAAATTGAGGCGGCCCGTTTTTTGGATTACTTTTCATAATATGTCCCTATGTATTTATGAAATTGCATTCGCGTTCATTCGGGGTCGTCCGGAAGTGAATCGGAGCTGGAACGAATGAAACTCGGTTTCCGAATAATCCTCGTAGGGGGTAGTACACGAGGTATGGAGCAAAAATTGAGGCGGCCCGTTTTTTGGATTTCTTTTCATAATTTGTCCCTATGGATTTATGAAATTGCATTCGCGTCCATTCGGTATCGTCCGGAAGTGAATCGGAGCTGAAACGAATGGAACTCGGTTTCCGAATAATCCTCGTAGGGATAGTACACGAGGTATGGAGCGAAAATTGAGGTGTCCCGTTTTTTAAATTTCTTTTCATAATTTGTCCCTATGGATTTATGAAATTGCATTCGCGTCCATTCGGGGTCGTCCGGAAGTGAATCGGAGCTGAAACTTATGGAACTTGGTTTTCGAATAATTCTCGTAGGGGGTAGTATACGAGATATGGAGAAAAAATTGAGGCGGCCCGTTTTTTAGATTTCTTTTCATAATTTGTCTCTATGGATTTATGAAATTGAATTCGCGTCCATTCGGGGTCGTCCGGAAGGGAATCTGAGCTAAAACGAATGGAACTCTGTTTTGGAATAATCCTCGTAGGGGGTAGTACACGAGGTATGGGGCAAAAATTGAGGGGACCATTTTTTGAATTTTTTTCATAATTTGTCCCTATGTATTTATGAAATTGCATTAGCGTCCATTCGGGGTCGTCCGGAAGTGAATCGGAGCTTAACCGAATGGAACTCGGTTTTCGAATAATCCTCGTAGGGGGTAGTACACGAGGTATGGAGCAAAAATTGAGGCATCCCATTTTTTCGATTTCTTTTCAAAATTTGTCCCTATGGATTTATGAAATTGCATTCGCATCCATTCGGGGTCGTCCGGAAGTGAATCGGAGCTAAAACGAATGGAACTCGGTTTCCGAATAATCCTCGTAGGGGGTAGTACACGAGGTATGGAGCAAAAATTGAGGCTACCCGTTTTTTGGATTTCTTTTCATAATTTGTCCCTATGGATTTATGAAATTGCATTCGCGTCCATTCGGGGTCGTCCGGAAGTGAATCGGAGCTAAAACGAATGGAACTCGGTTTCCGAATAATCCTCGTAGGGGGTAGTACACGAGGTATGGAGCAAAAATTGAGGCGGGCCATTTTTTGGATTGCTTTTCATAATTCGTCCCTATGGGTTTATGAAATTGCATTCGCGTCCATTTGGGGTCGTCCGGAAGTGAATCGGAGCTTAAACGAATGGAACTCGGTTTCCGAATAATCCTCGTAGGGGGTAGTACACGAGGTATGGAGCGAAAATTGAGGTGTCCCGTTTTTTCAATTTCTTTTCATAATTTGTCCCTATGTATTTATGAAATTGCATTCGCGTTCATTCGGGGTCGTCCGGAAGTGAATCGGAGCTGAAATGAATGGAACTCGGTTTCCGAATAATCCTCGTAGGGGGTAGTACATGAGGTATGGAGCAAAAATTGAGGCGGCCCATTTTTTGGATTACTTTACATAATGTGTCCCTATGTATTTATGAAATTATATTCGCGTTCATTCGGGGTCGTCCGGAAGTGAATCGGAGCTGAAACGAATGGAACTCGGTTTCCGAATAATCCTCGTAGTGGGTAGTACACGAGGTATGGAGCAAAAATTGAGGCGGCCCGTTTTTTGGATTTCTTTTCATAATTTGTCCCTATGGATTTATGAAATTACATTCGCGTCCATTCGGTTTCGTCCGGAAGTGAATCGGAGCTGAAACGAATGGAACTCGGTTTCCGAATAATCCTCGTAGGGGGTAGTACACGAGGTATGGAGCGAAAATTGAGGTATCCCGTTTTTTCAATTTCTTTTCATAATTTGTCCCTATGTATTTATGAAATTGCATTCGCGTTCATTCGGGGTCGTCCGGAAGTGAATCGGAGCTGAAATGAATGGAACTCGGTTTCCGAATAATCCTCGTAGGGGGTAGTACATGAGGTATGGAGCAAAAATTGAGGCGGCCCATTTTTTGGATTACTTTACATAATGTGTCCCTATGTATTTATGAAATTGTATTCGCGTTCATTCGGGGTCGTCCGGAAGTGAATCGGAGCTGAAACGAATGGAACTCGGTTTCCGAATAATCCTCGTAGGGGGTAGTACACGAGGTATGGAGCAAAAATTGAGGCAGCCCGTTTTTTGGATTTTTTTTCATAATTTGTCCCTATGGATTTATGAAATTGCATTCGCGTCCATTCGGTATCGTCCATAAGTGAATCGGAGCTTAAACGAATGGAACTCAGTTTCCGAATAATCCTCGTAGGGGGTAGTACACGAGGTATGGAGCGAAAATTGAGGTGTCCCGTTTTTTCAATTTCTTTTCAAAATTTGTCCCTATGGATTTATGAAATTGCATTCGCGTCCATTCGGGGTCGTCCGGAAGTGAATCGGAGCTGAAACTTATGTAACTTGGTTTCTGAATAATTCTCATAGGGGGTAGTATACGAGATATGGAGCAAAAATTGAGACGGCCCATTTTTTAGATTTCTTTTCATAATTTGTCCCTATGGATTTATGAAATTGAATTCGCGTCCATTCGGGGTCGTCCGGAAGGGAATCTGAGCTAAAACGAATGGAACTCGGTTTCGGAATAATCCTCATAGAAGGTAGTACACGAGGTATGGAGCAAAAATTGAGGGGACCATTTTCTGAATTTCTTTTCATAATTTGTCCCTATGTATTTATGAAATCGCATTCGCGTCCATTCGGGGTCGTCCGGAAGTGAATCGGGGCTTAACCGAATGGAACTCGGTTTTCGAATAATCCTCGTAGGGGGTAGTACACGAGGTATGGAGCAAAAATTGATGCATCCCGTTTTTTCTATTTCTTTTCAAAATTTGTCCCTATGGATTTATGAAATTGCATTCGCGTCCATTCGGGGTCGTCCGGAAGTGAATCGGAGCTAAAACGAATGGAACTCGGTTTCCGAATAATCCTCGTAGGGGGTAGTACACGAGGTATGGAGCAAAAATTGAGGCGGGCCATTTTTTGGATTGCTTTTCATAATTCGTCCCTATGGATTTATGAAATTGCATTCGCGTCCATTCGGGGTCGTCCGGAAGTGAATCGGAGCTTAAACGAATGGAACTCGGTTTCCGAATAATCCTCGTAGGGGGTAGTACACGAGGTATGGAGCAAAAATTGAGGCGGCCCGTTTTTTGGATTACTTTTCATAATGTGTCCCTATGTATTTATGAAATTGCATTCGCGTTCATTCGGGGTCGTCCGGAAGTGAATCGGAGCTGAAACGAATGGACTCGGTTTTCGAATAATCCTCATAGGGGGTAGTACACGAGGTATGGAGCAAAAATTGAGGCGGCCCGTTTTTTGGATTTCTTTTCATAATTTGTCCCTATGTATTTATGAAATTACATTCGCGTCCATTCGGTATCGTCCGGAAGTGAATCGGAGCTGAAACGAATGGAACTCGGTTTCCGAATAATCCTCGTAGGGGGTAGTACACGAGGTATGGAGCAAAAATTGAGGTGTCCCGTTTTTTCAATTTCTTTTCATAATTTGTCCCTATGGATTTATGAAATTGCATTTGCGTCCATTCGGGGTCGTCCGGAAGTGAATCGGAGCTGAAACTTATGGAACTTGGTTTCCGAATAATTCTCGTAGGGGGTAGTATACGGATATGGAGCAAAAATTGAGGCGGCCCATTTTTTAGATTTCTTTTCATAATTTGTCCCTATGGATTTATGAAATTGAATTCGCGTCCATTCGGGGTCGTCCGGAAGGGAATCTGAGCTCAAACGAATGGAACTCTGTTTCGGAATAATCCTCGTAGGGGGTAGTACACGAGGTATGGAGCAAAAATTGAGGGGACCATTTTTTGAATTTCTTTTCATAATTTGTCCCTATGTATTTATGAAATTGCATTCGCGTCCATTCGGGGTCGTCCGGAAGTGAATCGGAGCTAAAATGAATGGAACTCGGTTTCCGAATAATCCTCGTAGGGGTAGTACACGAGGTATGGAGCAAAAATTGAGGCGTCCCGTTTTTTTGATTTCTTTTGAAAATTTGTCCCTATGGATTTATGAAATTGCATTCGCGTCCATTCGGGGTCGTTCGGAAGTGAATCGGAGCTAAAACAAATGGAACTCGGTTTCCGAATAATCCTCGTAGGGGGTAGTACACGAGGTATGTAGAAAAAATTGAGGCGGCCCGTTTTTTGGATTTCTTTTCATAATTCGTCCCTATGGATTTATGAAATTGCATTCGCGTCCATTCGGGGTCGTCCGAAAGTGAATCGGAGCTTAAACGAATGGAACTCGGTTTCCGAATAATCCTCGTAGGGGGTAGTACACGAAGTATGGAGCAAAAATTGAGGCGGCCCGTTTTTTGGATTACTTTACATAATGTGTCCCTATGTATTTATGAAATTGCATTCACGTTCATTCGAGGTCGTCCGGAAGTGAATCGGAGCTGAAACGAATGGAACTCGGTTTCCGAATAATCCTCGTAGGGGGTAGTACACGAGGTATGGAGCGAAAATTGAGGTGTCCCGTTTTTTCAATTTCTTTTCATAATTTGTCCCTATGGATTTATGAAATTGAATTCGCGTCCATTCGGGGTCGTCCGGAAGTGAATCGGAGCTAAAACGAATGGAACTCTGTTTTGGAATAATCCTCGTAGGGGGTAGTACACGAGGTATGGTGCAAAAATTGAGGGGACCATTTTTTGAATTTCTTTTCATAATTTGTCCCTATGTATTTATGAAATTGCATTAGCGTCCATTCAGGGTCGTCCGGAAGTGAATCGGAGCTTAACCGAATGGAACTCGGTTTTCGAATAATCCTCGTAGGGGGTAGTACACGAGGTATGGAGCAAAAATTGAGGCGTCCCATTTTTTTATTTCTTTTCAAAATTTGTCCCTATGGATTTATGAAATTGCATTCGCATCCATTCGGGGTCGTCCGGAAGTGAATCGGAGCTAAAACGAATGGAACTCGGTTTCCGAATAATCCTCGTAGGGGGTAGTACACGAGGTATGGAGCAAAAATTGAGGCTGCCCGTTTTTTGGAATTCTTTCATAATTCGTCCCTATGGATTTATGAAATTTCATTCGCGTCCATTCGGGGTCGTCCGGAAGTGAATCGGAGATTAAACGAATGGAGCTCGGTTTCCGAATAATCCTCGTAGGGGGTAGTACACGAGGTATGGAGCAAAAATTGAGGCGGCCCGTTTTTTTGGATTACTTTTCATTATGTGTCCCTATGTATTTATGAAATTGCATTCGCGTCCATTCGGTATCGTCCGGAAGTGAATCGGAGCTTAACCGAATGGAACTCGGTTTTCGAATAATCCTCGTAGGGGGTAGTACACGAGGTATGGAGCAAAAATTGAGGCGTCCCGTTTTTCCAATTTCTTTTCAAAATTTGTCCCTATGGATTTATGAAATTGCATTCGCGTCCATTCGGGGTCGTCCGGAAGTGAATCGGAGCTAAAACGAATGGAACTCGGTTTTCGAATAATCCTCGTAGGGGGTAGTACACGAGGTATGGAGCAAAAATTGAGGCGGCCCGTTTTTTGGATTACTTTACATAATGTGTCCCTATGTATTTATGAAATTATATTCGCGTTCATTCGGGGTCATCCGGAAGTGAATCGGAGCTGAAACGAATGGAACTCGGTTTCCGAATAATCCTCGTAGTGGGTAGTACACGAGGTATGGAGCAAAAATTGAGGCGGCCCGTTTTTTGGATTTCTTTTCATAATTTGTCCCTATGGATTTATGAAATTACATTCGCGTCCATTCGGTTTCGTCCGGAAGTGAATCGGAGCTGAAACGAATGGAACTCGGTTTCCGAATAATCCTCGTAGGGGGTAGTACACGAGGTATGGAGCGAAAATTGAGGTATCCCGTTTTTTCAATTTCTTTTCATAATTTGTCCCTATGTATTTATGAAATTGCATTCGCGTTCATTCGGGGTCGTCCGGAAGTGAATCGGAGCTGAAATGAATGGAACTCGGTTTCCGAATAATCCTCGTAGGGGGTAGTACATGAGGTATGGAGCAAAAATTGAGGCGGCCCATTTTTTGGATTACTTTACATAATGTGTCCCTATGTATTTATGAAATTGTATTCGCGTTCATTCGGGGTCGTCCGGAAGTGAATCGGAGCTGAAACGAATGGAACTCGGTTTCCGAATAATCCTCGTAGGGGGTAGTACATGAGGTATGGAGCAAAAATTGAGGCGGCCCATTTTTTGGATTACTTTACATAATGTGTCCCTATGTATTTATGAAATTATATTCGCGTTCATTCGGGGTCGTCCGGAAGTGAATCGGAGCTGAAACGAATGGAACTCGGTTTCCGAATAATCCTCGTAGTGGGTAGTACACGAGGTATGGAGCAAAAATTGAGGCGGCCCGTTTTTTGGATTTCTTTTCATAATTTGTCCCTATGGATTTATGAAATTACATTCGCGTCCATTCGGTTTCGTCCGGAAGTGAATCGGAGCTGAAACGAATGGAACTCGGTTTCCGAATAATCCTCGTAGGGGGTAGTACACGAGGTATGGAGCGAAAATTGAGGTATCCCGTTTTTTTCAATTTCTTTTCATAATTTGTCCCTATGTATTTATGAAATTGCATTCGCGTTCATTCGGGGTCGTCCGGAAGTGAATCGGAGCTGAAATGAATGGAACTCGGTTTCCGAATAATCCTCGTAGGGGGTAGTACATGAGGTATGGAGCAAAAATTGAGGCGGCCCATTTTTTGGATTACTTTACATAATGTGTCCCTATGTATTTATGAAATTGTATTCGCGTTCATTCGGGGTCGTCCGGAAGTGAATCGGAGCTGAAACGAATGGAACTCGGTTTCCGAATAATCCTCGTAGGGGGTAGTACACGAGGTATGGAGCAAAAATTGAGGCAGCCCGTTTTTTGGATTTTTTTTCATAATTTGTCCCTATGGATTTATGAAATTGCATTCGCGTCCATTCGGTATCGTCCATAAGTGAATCGGAGCTTAAACGAATGGAACTCAGTTTCCGAATAATCCTCGTAGGGGGTAGTACACGAGGTATGGAGCGAAAATTGAGGTGTCCCGTTTTTTCAATTTCTTTTCAAAATTTGTCCCTATGGATTTATGAAATTGCATTCGCGTCCATTCGGGGTCGTCCGGAAGTGAATCGGAGCTGAAACTTATGTAACTTGGTTTCTGAATAATTCTCATAGGGGGTAGTATACGAGATATGGAGCAAAAATTGAGACGGCCCATTTTTTAGATTTCTTTTCATAATTTGTCCCTATGGATTTATGAAATTGAATTCGCGTCCATTCGGGGTCGTCCGGAAGGGAATCTGAGCTAAAACGAATGGAACTCGGTTTCGGAATAATCCTCATAGAAGGTAGTACACGAGGTATGGAGCAAAAATTGAGGGGACCATTTTCTGAATTTCTTTTCATAATTTGTCCCTATGTATTTATGAAATCGCATTCGCGTCCATTCGGGGTCGTCCGGAAGTGAATCGGGGCTTAACCGAATGGAACTCGGTTTTCGAATAATCCTCGTAGGGGGTAGTACACGAGGTATGGAGCAAAAATTGATGCATCCCGTTTTTTTCTATTTCTTTTCAAAATTTGTCCCTATGGATTTATGAAATTGCATTCGCGTCCATTCGGGGTCGTCCGGAAGTGAATCGGAGCTAAAACGAATGGAACTCGGTTTCCGAATAATCCTCGTAGGGGGTAGTACACGAGGTATGGAGCAAAAATTGAGGCGGGCCATTTTTTGGATTGCTTTTCATAATTCGTCCCTATGGATTTATGAAATTGCATTCGCGTCCATTCGGGGTCGTCCGGAAGTGAATCGGAGCTTAAACGAATGGAACTCGGTTTCCGAATAATCCTCGTAGGGGGTAGTACACGAGGTATGGAGCAAAAATTGAGGCGGCCCGTTTTTTGGATTACTTTTCATAATGTGTCCCTATGTATTTATGAAATTGCATTCGCGTTCATTCGGGGTCGTCCGGAAGTGAATCGGAGCTGAAACGAATGGACTCGGTTTTCGAATAATCCTCATAGGGGGTAGTACACGAGGTATGGAGCAAAAATTGAGGCGGCCCGTTTTTTGGATTTCTTTTCATAATTTGTCCCTATGTATTTATGAAATTACATTCGCGTCCATTCGGTATCGTCCGGAAGTGAATCGGAGCTGAAACGAATGGAACTCGGTTTCCGAATAATCCTCGTAGGGGGTAGTACACGAGGTATGGAGCAAAAATTGAGGTGTCCCGTTTTTTCAATTTCTTTTCATAATTTGTCCCTATGGATTTATGAAATTGCATTTGCGTCCATTCGGGGTCGTCCGGAAGTGAATCGGAGCTGAAACTTATGGAACTTGGTTTCCGAATAATTCTCGTAGGGGGTAGTATACGGATATGGAGCAAAAATTGAGGCGGCCCATTTTTTAGATTTCTTTTCATAATTTGTCCCTATGGATTTATGAAATTGAATTCGCGTCCATTCGGGGTCGTCCGGAAGGGAATCTGAGCTCAAACGAATGGAACTCTGTTTCGGAATAATCCTCGTAGGGGGTAGTACACGAGGTATGGAGCAAAAATTGAGGGGACCATTTTTTGAATTTCTTTTCATAATTTGTCCCTATGTATTTATGAAATTGCATTCGCGTCCATTCGGGGTCGTCCGGAAGTGAATCGGAGCTAAAATGAATGGAACTCGGTTTCCGAATAATCCTCGTAGGGGTAGTACACGAGGTATGGAGCAAAAATTGAGGCGTCCCGTTTTTTTGATTTCTTTTGAAAATTTGTCCCTATGGATTTATGAAATTGCATTCGCGTCCATTCGGGGTCGTTCGGAAGTGAATCGGAGCTAAAACAAATGGAACTCGGTTTCCGAATAATCCTCGTAGGGGGTAGTACACGAGGTATGTAGAAAAAATTGAGGCGGCCCGTTTTTTGGATTTCTTTTCATAATTCGTCCCTATGGATTTATGAAATTGCATTCGCGTCCATTCGGGGTCGTCCGAAAGTGAATCGGAGCTTAAACGAATGGAACTCGGTTTCCGAATAATCCTCGTAGGGGGTAGTACACGAAGTATGGAGCAAAAATTGAGGCGGCCCGTTTTTTGGATTACTTTACATAATGTGTCCCTATGTATTTATGAAATTGCATTCACGTTCATTCGAGGTCGTCCGGAAGTGAATCGGAGCTGAAACGAATGGAACTCGGTTTCCGAATAATCCTCGTAGGGGGTAGTACACGAGGTATGGAGCGAAAATTGAGGTGTCCCGTTTTTTCAATTTCTTTTCATAATTTGTCCCTATGGATTTATGAAATTGAATTCGCGTCCATTCGGGGTCGTCCGGAAGTGAATCGGAGCTAAAACGAATGGAACTCTGTTTTGGAATAATCCTCGTAGGGGGTAGTACACGAGGTATGGTGCAAAAATTGAGGGGACCATTTTTTGAATTTCTTTTCATAATTTGTCCCTATGTATTTATGAAATTGCATTAGCGTCCATTCAGGGTCGTCCGGAAGTGAATCGGAGCTTAACCGAATGGAACTCGGTTTTCGAATAATCCTCGTAGGGGGTAGTACACGAGGTATGGAGCAAAAATTGAGGCGTCCCATTTTTTTATTTCTTTTCAAAATTTGTCCCTATGGATTTATGAAATTGCATTCGCATCCATTCGGGGTCGTCCGGAAGTGAATCGGAGCTAAAACGAATGGAACTCGGTTTCCGAATAATCCTCGTAGGGGGTAGTACACGAGGTATGGAGCAAAAATTGAGGCTGCCCGTTTTTTGGAATTCTTTCATAATTCGTCCCTATGGATTTATGAAATTGCATTCGCGTCCATTCGGGGTCGTCCGGAAGTGAATCGGAGATTAAACGAATGGAGCTCGGTTTCCGAATAATCCTCGTAGGGGGTAGTACACGAGGTATGGAGCAAAAATTGAGGCGGCCCGTTTTTTGGATTACTTTTCATTATGTGTCCCTATGTATTTATGAAATTGCATTCGCGTCCATTCGGTATCGTCCGGAAGTGAATCGGAGCTTAACCGAATGGAACTCGGTTTTCGAATAATCCTCGTAGGGGGTAGTACACGAGGTATGGAGCAAAAATTGAGGCGTCCCGTTTTTCCAATTTCTTTTCAAAATTTGTCCCTATGGATTTATGAAATTGCATTCGCGTCCATTCGGGGTCGTCCGGAAGTGAATCGGAGCTAAAACGAATGGAACTCGGTTTTCGAATAATCCTCGTAGGGGGTAGTACACGAGGTATGGAGCAAAAATTGAGGCGGCCCGTTTTTTGGATTTCTTTTCTTAATTCGTCCCTATGGATTTATGAAATTGCATTCGCGTCCATTCGGGGTCGTCCGGAAGGGACTCTGAGCTAAAACGACTGGAACTCTGTTTCGGAATAATCCTCGTAAGGGATAGTACACGAGGTATGGAGCGAAAGTTGAGGTGTCCCGTTTTTTCAATTTCTTTTCATAATTTGTCCCTATGTATTTATGAAATTGCATTCGCGTTCATTCGGGGTCGTCCGGAAGTGAATCAGAGCTGAAATGAATGGAACTCGGTTTCCGAATAATCCTCGTAGGGGGTAGTACATGAGGTATGGAGCAAAAATTGAGGCGGCCCGTTTTTTGGATTTTTTTTCATAATTTGTCCCTATGGATTTATGAAATTGCATTCGCGTCCATTCGGTATCGTCCAGAAGTGAATCGGAGCTTAAACGAATGGAACTCGGTTTCCGAATAATCCTCGTAGGGGGTAGTACACGAGGTATGGAGCGAAAATTGAGGTGTCCCGTTTTTTCAATTTCTTTTCAAAATTTGTCCCTATGGATTTATGAAATTGCATTCGCGTCCATTCGGGGTCGTCCGGAAGTGAATCGGAGCTGAAACTTATGTAACTTGGTTTCTGAATAATTCTCGTAGGGGGTAGTATACGAGATATGGAGCAAAAATTGAGACGGCCCATTTTTTAGATTTATTTTCATAATTTGTCCCTATGGATTTATTAAATTGAATTCGCGTCCATTCGGGGTCGTCCGGAAGGGAATCTGAGCTAAAACGAATGGAACTCGGTTTCGGAATAATCCTCATAGAAGGTAGTACACGAGGTATGGAGCAAAAATTGAGGGGACCATTTTCTGAATTTCTTTTCATAATTTGTCCCTATGTATTTATGAAATCGCATTCGCGTCCATTCGGGGTCGTCCGGAAGTGAATCGGGGCTTAACCGAATGGAACTCGGTTTTTGAATAATCCTCGTAGGGGGTAGTACACGAGGTATGGAGCAAAAATTGATGCATCCCGTTTTTTCTATTTCTTTTCGAAATTTGTCCCTATGGATTTATGAAATTGCATTCGCGTCCATTCGGGGTCGTCCGGAAGTGAATCAGAGCTAAAACGAATGGAACTCGGTATTCGAATAATCCTCGTAGGGGGTAGTACATGAGGTATGGAGCAAAAATTGAGGCGGCCCATTTTTTGGATTTCTTTTCATAATTTGTCCCTATGGATTTATGAAATTGCATTCGCGTCCATTCGGTATCGTCCGGAAGTGAATCAGAGCTGAAACGAATGGAACTCGGTTTCCGAATAATCCTCGTAGGGGGTAGTACACGAGGTATGGAGCGAAAATTGAGGGGACCATTTTTTGAATTTCTTTCCATAATTTGTCCCTATGGATTTATGAAATTGCATTTGCGTCCATTCGGGGTCGTCCGGAAGTGAATCGGAGCTGAAACTTATGGAACTTGGTTTCCGAATAATTCTCGTAGGGGGTAGTATAGGAGATATGGAGCAAAAATTGAGGCGAACCGTTTTTTAGATTTCTTTTCATAATTTGTCCCTATGGATTTATGAAATTGAATTCGCGTCCATTCGGGGTCGTCCGGAAGGGAATCTGAGCTAAAACGAAAGGAACTCTGTTTCGGAATAATCCTCGTAGGGGGTAGTACACGAGGTATGGAGCAAAAATTGAGGGGACCATTTTTTGAATTTCTTTTCATAATTTGTCCTTATGTATTTATGAAATTGCATTCGCGTCCATTCGGGGTCGTCCGGAAGTGAATCGGAGCTTAACCGAATGGAACTCGGTTTTCGAATAATCCTCGTAGGGGGTAGTACACGAGGTATGGAGCAAAAATTGAGGCGTCCCATTTTTCTAATTTCTTTTCAAAATTTGTCCCTATGGATTTATGAAATTGCATTCGCGTCCATTCGGGGTCGTCCGGAAGTGAATCGGAGCTTAAACGAATGGAACTCGGTTTCCAAATAATCCTCGTAGGGGGTAGTACACGAGGTATGGAGCAAAAATTGAGGCGGCCCGTTTTTTGGATTACTTTACATAATGTGTTTCTATGTATTTATGAAATTGCATTCGCGTTCATTCGGGGTCGTCCGGAAGTGAATCGGAGCTGAAACGAATGGAACTCGGTTTCCGAATAATCCTCGTAGGGGGTAGTACACGAGGTATGGAGCAAAAATTGAGGCGGCCCGTTTTTTGGATTTCTTTTCATAATTTGTCCCTACGGATTTATGAAATTGCATTCACGTTCATTCGGTATCGTCCAGAAGTGAATCGGAACTGAAACGAATGGAACTCTATTTCCGAATAATCCTCGTAGGGGGTAGTACACGAGGTATGGAGCAAAAATTGAGGCGGCCCGTTTTTTAGAATTTCTTTTCTTAATTCGTCCCTATGGATTTATGAAATTGCATTCGCGTCCATTCGGGGTCGTCCGGAAGTGAATCGGAGCTTAAACCAATGGAACTCGGTTTTCGAATAATCCTCGAAGGGGGTAGTACACGAGGTATGGAGCAAAATTTGAGGCGGCCCATTTTTTGGATTACTTTACATAATGTGTTCCTATGTATTTATGAAATTGCATTCGCGTTCATTCGGGGTCGTTTGGAAGTGAATCAGAGCTGAAACGAATGGAACTCGGTTTCTGAATAATCCTCGTAGGGGGTAGTACACGAGGTATGGTGCAAAAATTGAGGCGGCCCGTTTTTTGGATTTCTTTTCATAATTTGTCCCTATGGATTTATGAAATTGCATTCGCGTCCATTCGGGGTCGTCCGGAAGTGAATCGGAGATTAAACGAATGGAGCTCGGTTTCCGAATAATCCTCGTAGGGGGTAGTACACGAGGTATGGAGCAAAAATTGAGGCGGCCCATTTTTTGGATTAATTTTCATAATGTGTCCCTATGTATTTATGAAATTGCATTCGCGTCCATTCGGTATCGTCCGGAAGTGAATCAGAGCTTAACCGAATGGAACTCGGTTTTCGAATAATCCTCGTAGGGGGTAGTACACGAGGTATGGAGCAAAAATTGAGGCGTCCCATTTTTTTATTTCTTTTCAAAATTTGTCCCTATGGATTTATGAAATTGCATTCGCATCCATTCGGGGTCGTCCGGAAGTGAATCGGAGCTAAAACGAATGGAACTCGGTTTCCGAATAATCCTCGTAGGGGGTAGTACATGAGGTATGGAGCAAAAATTGAGGCTGCCCATTTTTTGGATTTACTTCATAATTCGTCCCTATGGATTTATGAAATTGCATTCGCGTCCATTCGGGGTCGTCCGGAAGTGAATCGGAGATTAAACGAATGGAGCTCGGTTTCCGAATAATCCTCGTAGGGGGTAGTAAACGAGGTATGGAGCAAAAATTGAGGCGGCCCGTTTTTTGGATTACTTTTCATAATGTGTCCCTATGTATTTATGAAATTGCATTCGCGTCCATTCGGTATCGTCCGGAAGTGAATCGGAGCTTAATCGAATGGAACTCGGTTTTCGAATAATCCTCGTAGGGGGTAGTACACGAGGTATGGAGCAAAAATTGAGGCGTCCCGTTTTTCCAATTTCTTTTCAAAATTTGTCCCTATGGATTTATGAAATTGCATTCGCGTCCATTTGGGGTCGTCCGGAAGTGAATCGGAGCTAAAACGAATGGAACTCGGTTTTCGAATAATCCTCGTAGGGGGTAGTACACGAGGTATGGAGCAAAAACTGAGGCGGCCTGTTTTTTGGATTTCTTTTCTTAATTCGTCCCTATGGATTTATGAAATTGCATTCGCGTCCATTCGGGGTCGTCCGGAAGGGACTCTGAGCTAAAACGACTGGAACTCTGTTTCGGAATAATCCTCGTAGGGGGTAGTACACGAGGTATGGAGCGAAAATTGAGGTGTCCCATTTTTTCAATTTCTTTTCATAATTTCTCCCTATGGATTTATGAAATTGAATTCGCGTCCATTCGGGGTCGTCCGGAAGGGAATCTCAGCTAAAACGAATGGAACTCTGTTTTGGAATAATCCTCGTAGGGGGTAGTACACGAGGTATGGTGCAAAAATTGAGGGGACCATTTTTTGAATTTCTTTTCATAATTTGTCCCTATGTATTTATGAAATTGCATTAGCGTCCATTCAGGGTCGTCCGGAAGTGAATCGGAGCTTAACCGAATGGAACTCGGTTTTCGAATAATCCTCGTAGGGGGTAGTACACGAGGTATGGAGCAAAAATTGAGGCGTCCCATTTTTTTATTTCTTTTCAAAATTTGTCCCTATGTATTTATGAAATTGCATTCGCATCCATTCGGGGTCGTCCGGAAGTGAATCGGAGCTAAAACGAATGGAACTCGGTTTCCGAATAATCCTCGTAGGGGGTAGTACACGAGGTATGGAGCAAAAATTGAGGCTGCCCATTTTTTGGATTTCTTTCATAATTCGTCCCTATGGATTTATGAAATTGCATTCGCGTCCATTCAGGGTCGTCCGGAAGTGAATCGGAGATTAAACGAATGGAGCTCGGTTTCCGAATAATCCTCGTAGGGGGTAGTACACGAGGTATGGAGCAAAAATTGAGGCGGCCCATTTTTTGGATTACTTTTCATAATGTGTCCCTATGTATTTATGAAATTGCATTCGCGTCCATTCGGTATCGTCCGGAAGTGAATCGGAGCTTAACCGAATGGAACTCGGTTTTCGAATAATCCTCGTAGGGGGTAGTACACGAGGTATGGAGCAAAAATTGAGGCGTCCCGTTTTCCAATTTCTTTTCAAAATTTGTCCCTATGGATTTATGAAATTGCATTCGCGTCCATTCGGGGTCGTCCGGAAGTGAATCGGAGCTAAAACGAATGGAACTCGGTTTTCGAATAATCCTCGTAGGGGGTAGTACACGAGGTATGGAGCAAAAATTGAGGCGGCCCGTTTTTTGGATTTCTTTTCTTAATTCGTCCCTATGGATTTATGAAATTGCATTCGCGTCCATTCGGGGTCGTCCGGAAGGGACTCTGAGCTAAAAACGACTGGAACTCTGTTTCGGAATAATCCTCGTAGGGATAGTACACGAGGTATGGAGCGAAAATTGAGGTGTCCCGTTTTTTTCAATTTCTTTTCATAATTTGTCCCTATGTATTTATGAAATTGCATTCGCGTTCATTCGGGGTCGTCCAGAAGTGAATCGGAGCTGAAATGAATGGAACTCGGTTTCCGAATAATCCTCGTAGGGGTAGTACATGAGGTATGGAGCAAAATTGAGGCGGCCCATTTTTTGGATTACTTTACATAATGTGTCCCTATGTATTTATGAAATTGTATTCGCGTTCATTCGGGGTCGTCCGGAAGTGAATCGGAGCTGAAACGAATGGAACTCGGTTTCCGAATAATCCTCGTAGGGGTAGTACACGAGGTATGGAGCAAAAATTGAGGCGGCCCGTTTTTTGGATTTCTTTTCATAATTTGTCCCTATGGATTTATGAATTGCATTCGCGTCCATTCGGTATCGTCCAGAAGTGAATCGGAGCTTAAACGAATGGAACTCGGTTTGCCGAATAATCCTCGGAGGGGCGTAGTACACGAGGTTATGGAGCGAAAATTGCGGGTGTCCTGTTTTTTCAAAATTTCTTTTCAAAAATTGTTCCCTAGGGATTTGAAATTGCATTCCCGCGTCCAATTCGGGGTCGTCCGAGAAGTGAATCGGAGCCTGAAGACTTATTAACTTGGTTTCTGAATAATGCCTCGTAGAGGGGGTAGTATCGAGTATGGGAGCAAAAATTGAGACGGCCCATTTTTTAGAATTCTTTTATAATTTGTCCCTATGGATTATGAAATTGAATTCGCGTCCATCGGGGTCGTCCGGAAGGGAATCGAGCTAAACGAAATGGAACTCGGTTTCAGAATAATCCTCATAGAGGTAGTACACGGTATGGAGCAAAAATTGAGGGGACCATTTCGGAATTTCTTTTCATAATTTGTCCCTATGTATTTATGAAATCGCATTCGCGTCCATTCGGGGTCGTCCGGAAGT
>NW_027418745.1:0-33238 GCF_009905375.1 Apium graveolens
CCAATGGAACTCGGTTTTCGAATAATCCTCGAAGGGGTAGGGTAGTACACGAGGTATGGAGCAAAATTTGAGGCGGCCCATTTTTTGGATTACTTTACATAATGTGTTCCTATGTATTTATGAAATTGCATTCGCGTTCATTCGGGGTCGTTTGGAAGTGAATCAGAGCTGAAACGAATGGAACTCGGTTTCTGAATAATCCTCGTAGGGGGTAGTACACGAGGTAATGGTGCAAAAATGAGGCGGCCCGTTTTTTGGATTTCTTTTTCATAATTTTGTCCCTATGGATTTATGAAATTGCATTCGCGTCCATTCGGGGTCGTCCGGAAGTGAATCGGAGATTAAACGAATGGAGCTCGGTTTCCGAATATCCTCGTAGGGGGTAGTACACGAGGTATGGAGCAAAAATTGAGGCGGCCCATTTTTGGATTAATTTTCATAATGTGTCCCTATGTATTTATGAAATTGCATTCCGCGGTCCATTCGGTATCGTCCGGAAGTGAATCAGAGCTTAACCGAATGGAACTCGGTTTTCGAATAATCCTCGTAGGGGGTAGTACACGAGGTATGGAGCAAAAATTGAGGCGTCCCATTTTTTTATTTCTTTTCAAAATTTGTCCCTATGGATTTATGAAATTGCATTCGCATCCATTCGGGGTCGTCCGGAAGTGAATCGGAGCTAAACGAATGGAACTCGGTTTCCGAATAATCCTCGTAGGGGGTAGTACATGAGGTATGGAGCAAAAATTGAGGCTGCCCATTTTTTGGATTTACTTCATAATTCGTCCTATGGATTTATGAAATTGCATTCGCGTCCATTCGGGGTCGTCCGGAGTGAATCGGAGATTAAACGAATGGAAGCTCGGTTTCCGAATAATCCTCGTAGGGGGTAGTAAACGAGGTATGGAGCAAAAATTGAGGCGGCCCGTTTTTTGGATTACTTTTCATAATGTGTCCCTATGTATTTATGAAATTGCATTCGCGTCCATTCGGTATCGTCCGGAAGTGAATCGGAGCTTAATCGAATGGAACTCGGTTTTCGAATAATCCTCGTAGGGGGTAGTACACGAGGTATGGAGCAAAAATTGAGGCGTCCCGTTTTTCCAATTTCTTTTCAAAATTTGTCCCTATGGATTTATGAAATTGCATTCGCGTCCATTTGGGGTCGTCCGGAAGTGAATCGGAGCTAAAACGAATGGAACTCGGTTTTCGAATAATCCTCGTAGGGGGTAGTACACGAGGTATGGAGCAAAAACTGAGGCGGCCTGTTTTTTTGGATTTCTTTTCTTAATTCGTCCCTATGGATTTATGAAATTGCATTCGCGTCCATTCGGGTCGTCCGGAAGGGACTCTGAGCTAAAACGACTGGAACTCTGTTTCGGAATAATCCTCGTAGGGGGTAGTACACGAGGTATGGAGCGAAAATTGAGGTGTCCCATTTTTTCAATTTCTTTTCATAATTTCTCCCTATGGATTTATGAAATTGAATTCGCGTCCATTCGGGGTCGTCCGGAAGGGAATCTCAGCTAAAACGAATGGAACTCTGTTTTGGAATAATCCTCGTAGGGGGTAGTACACGAGGTATGGTGCAAAAATTGAGGGGACCATTTTTTGAATTTCTTTTCATAATTTGTCCCTATGTATTTATGAAATTGCATTAGCGTCCATTCAGGGTCGTCCGGAAGTGAATCGGAGCTTAACCGAATGGAACTCGGTTTTCGAATAATCCTCGTAGGGGGTAGTACACGAGGTATGGAGCAAAAATTGAGGCGTCCCATTTTTTTATTTCTTTTCAAAATTTGTCCCTATGTATTTATGAAATTGCATTCGCATCCATTCGGGGTCGTCCGGAAGTGAATCGGAGCTAAAACGAATGGAACTCGGTTTCCGAATAATCCTCGTAGGGGGTAGTACACGAGGTATGGAGCAAAAATTGAGGCTGCCCATTTTTTGGATTTCTTTCATAATTCGTCCCTATGGATTTATGAAATTGCATTCGCGTCCATTCAGGGTCGTCCGGAAGTGAATCGGAGATTAAACGAATGGAGCTCGGTTTCCGAATAATCCTCGTAGGGGGTAGTACACGAGGTATGGAGCAAAAATTGAGGCGGCCCATTTTTTGGATTACTTTTCATAATGTGTCCCTATGTATTTATGAAATTGCATTCGCGTCCATTCGGTATCGTCCGGAAGTGAATCGGAGCTTAACCGAATGGAACTCGGTTTTCGAATAATCCTCGTAGGGGGTAGTACACGAGGTATGGAGCAAAAATTGAGGCGTCCCGTTTTTCCAATTTCTTTTCAAAATTTGTCCCTATGGATTATGAAATTGCATTCGCGTCCATTCGGGGTCGTCCGGAAGTGAATCGGAGCTAAAACGAATGGAACTCGGTTTTCGAATAATCCTCGTAGGGGGGTAGTACACGAGGTATGGAGCAAAAATTGAGGCGGCCCGTTTTTTGGATTTCTTTTCTTAATTCGTCCCTATGGATTTATGAAATTGCATTCGCGTCCATTCGGGGTCGTCCGGAAGGGACTCTGAGCTAAACGACTGGAACTCTGTTTCGGAATAATCCTCGTAAGGGATAGTACACGAGGTATGGAGCGAAAATTGAGGTGTCCCGTTTTTTCAATTTCTTTTCATAATTTGTCCCTATGTATTTATGAAATTGCATTCGCGTTCATTCGGGGTCGTCCAGAAGTGAATCGGAGCTGAAATGAATGGAACTCGGTTTCCGAATAATCCTCGTAGGGGGTAGTACATGAGGTATGGAGCAAAAATTGAGGCGGCCCATTTTTTGGATTACTTTACATAATGTGTCCCTATGTATTTATGAAATTGTATTCGCGTTCATTCGGGGTCGTCCGGAAGTGAATCGGAGCTGAAACGAATGGAACTCGGTTTCCGAATAATCCTCGTAGGGGGTAGTACACGAGGTATGGAGCAAAAATTGAGGCGGCCCGTTTTTTGGATTTCTTTTCATAATTTGTCCCTATGGATTTATGAAATTGCATTCGCGTCCATTCGGTATCGTCCAGAAGTGAATCGGAGCTTAAACGAATGGAACTCGGTTTCCGAATAATCCTCGTAGGGGGTAGTACACGAGGTATGGAGCGAAAATTGAGGTGTCCTGTTTTTTCAATTTCTTTTCAAAACTTGTCCCTAGGGATTTATGAAATTGCATTCGCGTCCATTCGGGGTCGTCCGGAAGTGAATCGGAGCTGAAACTTATGTAACTTGGTTTCTGAATAATTCTCGTAGGGGGTAGTATACGAGATATGGAGCAAAAATTGAGACGGCCCATTTTTTAGATTTCTTTTCATAATTTGTCCCTATGGATTTATGAAATTGAATTCGCGTCCATTCGGGGTCGTCCGGAAGGGAATCTGAGCTAAAACGAATGGAACTCGGTTTCAGAATAATCCTCATAGAAGGTAGTACACGAGGTATGGAGCAAAAATTGAGGGGACCATTTTCTGAATTTCTTTTCATAATTTGTCCCTATGTATTTATGAAATCGCATTCGCGTCCATTCGGGGTCGTCCGGAAGTGAATCGGGGCTTAACCGAATGGAACTCGGTTTTCGAATAATCCTCGTAGGGGGTAGTACACGAGGTATGGAGCAAAAATTGATGCATCCCTTTTTTTCTATTTCTTTTCAAAATTTGTCCCTATGGATTTATGAAATTGCATTCGCGTCCATTCGGGGTCGTCCGGAAGTGAATCAGAGCTAAAACGAATGGAACTCGGTTTCCGAATAATCCTCGTAGGGGGTAGTACACGAGGTATGGAGCGAAAATTGAGGCGGCCCTTTTTGGATTTCTTTTCATAATTCGTCCCTATGGATTTATGAAATTGCATTCGCGTCCATTCGGGGTCGTCCGGAAATGAATCGGAGCTTAAACGAATGGAACTCGGTTTCCGAATATTCCTCGTAGGGGGTAGTACACGAGGTATGGAGCAAAAATTGAGGCGGCCCGTGTTTTTGATTACTTTTCATAATGTGTCCCTATGTATTTATGAAATTGCATTCGCGTTCATTCGGGGTTGTCCGGAAGTGAATCGGAGCTGAAACGAATGGAACTCGGTATTCGAATAATCCTCGTAGGGGTAGTACATGAGGTATGGAGCAAAAATTGAGGCGGCCCGTTTTTTGGATTTCTTTTCATAATTTGTCCCTATGGATTTATGAAATTGCATTCGCGTCCATTCGGTATCTTCCGGAAGTGAATCAGAGCTGAAACGAATGGAACTCGGTTTCCGAATAATCCTCGTAGGGGGTAGTACACGAGGTATGGAGCGAAAATTGAGGTGTTCCGTTTTTTCAATTTCTTTTCATAATTTGTCCCTATGGATTTATGAAATTGCATTCGCGTTCCTTCGGGGTCGTCCGGAAGTGAATCGGAGCTGAAACTTATGGAACTTGGTTTCCGAATAATTCTCGTAGGGGGTAGTATAGGAGATATGGAGCAAAAATTGAGACGAACCGTTTTTAAGATTTCTTTTCATAATTTGTCCCTATGGATTTATGAAATTGAATTCGCGTCCATTCGGGGTCGTCCGGAAGGGAATCTGAGCTAAAACGAATGGAACTCTGTTTCAGAATAATCCTCGTAGGGGGTAGTACACGAGGTATGGAGCAAAAATTGAGGGGACCATTTTTTAGATTTCTTTTCATAATTCGTCCCTATGGATTTATGAAATTGCATTCGCGTGCATTCGGGGTCGTCCGGAAGTGAATCGGAGCTTAAACCAATGGAACTCGGTTTTCGAATAATCCTCGAAGGGGGTAGTACACGAGGTATGGAGCAAAATTTGAGGCGGCCCATTTTTTGGATTACTTTACATAATGTGTTCCTATGTATTTATGAAATTGCATTCGCGTTCATTCGGGGTCGTTTGGAAGTGAATCAGAGCTGAAACGAATGGAACTCGGTTTCTGAATAATCCTCGTAGGGGGTAGTACACGAGGTATGGTGCAAAAATTGAGGCGGCCCATTTTTTGGATTTCTTTTCATAATTTGTCCCTATGGATTTATGAAATTGCATTCGCGTCCATTCGGGGTCGTCCGGAAGTGAATCGGAGATTAAACGAATGGAGCTCGGTTTCCGAATAATCCTCGTAGGGGGTAGTACACGAGGTATGGAGCAAAAATTGAGGCGGCCCATTTTTTGGATTACTTTTCATAATGTGTCCCTATGTATATATGAAATTGCATTCGCGTCCATTCGGTATCGTCCGGAAGTGAATCGGAGCTTAACCGAATGGAACTCAGTTTTCGAATAATCCTCGTAGGGGGTAATACACGAGGTATGGAGCAAAAATTGAGGCTTCCCATTTTTTTATTTCTTTTCAAAATTTGTCCCTATGGATTTATGAAATTGCATTCGCATCCATTCGGGGTCGTCCGGAAGTGAATCGGAGCTAAAACGAATGGAACTCGGTTTCCGAATAATCCTCGTAGGGGGTAGTACACGAGGTATGGAGCAAAAATTGAGGCTGCCCATTTTTTGGATTTCTTTCATAATTCGTCCCTATGGATTTATGAAATTGCATTCGCGTCCATTCGGGGTCGTCCAGAAGTGAATCGGAGCTAAAACGAATGGAACTCGGTTTTCGAATAATCCTCGTAGGGGGTAGTACACGAGGTATGGAGCAAAAATTGAGGCGGCCCATTTTTTGGATTTCTTTTCTTAATTCGTCCCTATGGATTTATGAAATTGCATTCGCGTCCATTCGGGGTCGTCCGGAAGGGACTCTGAGCTAAAACGACTGGAACTCTGTTTCGGAATAATCCTCGTAAAGGATAGTACACGAGGTATGGAGCGAAAATTGAGGTGTCCCGTTTTTTTAATTTCTTTTCATAATTTGTCCCTATGTATTTATGAAATTGCATTCGCGTTCATTCGGGGTCGTCCGGAAGTGAATCGGAGCTGAAATGAATGGAACTCGGTTTCCGAATAATCCTCGTAGGGGGTAGTACATGAGGTATGGAGCAAAAATTGAGGCGGCCCATTTTTTGGATTACTTTACATAATGTGTCCCTATGTATTTATGAAATTGCATTCGCGTTAATTCGGGGTCGTCCGGAAGTGAATCGGAGCTGAAACGAATGGAACTCGGTTTCCGAATAATCCTCGTAGGGGGGAGTACACGAGGTATGGAGCAAAAATTGAGGCGGCCCGTTTTTTGGATTTTTTTTCATAATTTGTCCCTATGGATTTATGAAATTGCATTCGCGTCCATTCGGTATCGTCCAGAAGTGAATCGGAGCTTAAACGAATGGAACTCGGTTTCCGAATAATCCTCGTAGGGGGTAGTACACGAGGTATGGAGCGAAAATTGAGGTGTCCCGTTTTTTCAATTTCTTTTCAAAATTTGTCCCTATGGATTTATGAAATTGCATTCGCGTCCATTCGGGGTCGTCCGGAAGTGAATCGGAGCTGAAACTTATGTAACTTGGTTTCTGAATAATTCTCGTAGGGGGTAGTATACGAGATATGGAGCAAAAATTGAGACGGCCCATTTTTTAGATTTCTTTTCATAATTTGTCCCTATGGATTTATGAAATTGAATTCGCGTCCATTCGGGGTCGTCCGGAAGGGAATCTGAGCTAAAACGAATGGAACTCGGTTTCGGAATAATCCTCATAGAAGGTAGTACACGAGGTATGGAGCAAAAATTGAGGGGACCATTTTCTGAATTTCTTTTCATAATTTGTCCCTATGTATTTATGAAATTGCATTCGCGTCCATTCGGGGTCGTCCGGAAGTGAATCGGGGCTTAACCGAATGGAACTCGGTTTTCGAATAATCCTCGTAGGGGGTAGTACACGAGGTATGGAGCAAAAATTGATGCATCCTGTTTTTTCTATTTCTTTTCAAAATTTGTCCCTATGGATTTATGAAATTGCATTCGCGTCCATTCGGGGTCGTCCGGAAGTGAATCAGAGCTAAAACGAATGGAACTCGGTTTCCGAATAATCCTCGTAGGGGGTAGTACACGAGGTATGGAGCAAAAATTGAGGCGGCCCATTTTTTGGATTTCTTTTCATAATTCGTCCCTATGGATTTATGAAATTGCATTCGCGTCCATTCGGGGTCGTCCGGAAGTGAATCGGAGCTTAAACGAATGGAACTCGGTTTCCGAATATTCCTCGTAGGGGGTAGTACACGAGGTATGGAGCAAAAATTGAGGCGGCCCGTGTTTTTGATTACTTTTCATAATGTGTCCCTATGTATTTATGAAATTGCATTCGCGTTCATTCGGGGTTGTCCGGAAGTGAATCGGAGCTGAAACGAATGGAACACGGTATTCGAATAATCCTCGTAGGGGGTAGTACATGAGGTATGGAGCAAAAATTGAGGCGGCCCGTTTTTTGGATTTCTTTTCATAATTTGTCCCTATGGATTTATGAAATTGCATTCGCGTCCATTCGGTATCGTCCGGAAGTGAATCAGAGCTGAAACGAATGGAACTCGGTTTCCGAATAATCCTCGTAGGGGGTAGTACACGAGGTATGGAGCGAAAATTGAGGTGTTCCGTTTTTTTCAATTTCTTTTCATAATTTGTCCCTATGGTTTTATGAAATTGCATTCGCATCCATTCGGGGTCGTCCGGAAGTGAATCGGAGCTAAAACGAATGGAACTCGATTTCCGAATAATCCTCGTAGGGGGTAGTACACGAGGTATGGAGCAAAAATTGAGGCTGCCCATTTTTTGGATTTCTTTCATAATTCGTCCCTATGGATTTATGAAATTGCATTCGCGTCCATTCGGGGTCGTCCGGAAGTGAATCGGAGATTAAACGAATGGAGCTCGGTTTCCGAATAATCCTCGTAGGGGGTAGTACACGAGGTATGGAGCAAAAATTGAAGCGGCCCATTTTTTGGATTACTTTTCATAATGTGTCCCTATGTATTTATGAAATTGCATTCGCGTCCATTCGGTATCGTCCGGAAGTGAATCGGAGCTTAACCGAATGGAACTCGGTTTTCGAATAATCCTCGTAGGGGGTAGTACACGAGGTATGGAGCAAAAATTGAGGCGTCCCGTTTTTCCAATTTCTTTTCAAAATTTGTCCCTATGGATTTATGAAATTGCATTCGCGTCCATTCGGGGTCGTCCGGAAGTGAATCGGAGCTAAAATGAATAAAACTCGGTTTTCGAATAATCCTCGTAGGGGGTAGTACACGAGGTATGGAGCAAAAATTGAGGCGGCCGGTTTTTTGGATCTCTTTTCTTAATTCGTCCCTATGGATTTATGAAATTGCATTCGCGTCCATTCGGGGTCGTCCGGAAGGGACTCTGAGCTAAAACGACTGGAACTCTGTTTCGGAATAATCCTCGTAAGGGATAGTACACGAGGTATGGAGCGAAAATTGAGGTGTCCCGTTTTTTCAATTTCTTTTCATAATTTGTCCCTATGTATTTATGAAATTCCATTCGCGTTCATTCGGGGTCGTCCGGAAGTGAATCGGAGCTGAAATGAATGGAACTCGGTTTCCGAATAATCCTCGTAGGGGGTAGTACATGAGGTATGGAGCAAAAATTGAGGCGGCCCATTTTTTGGATTACTTTACATAATGTGTCCCTATGTATTTATGAAATTGCATTCGCGTTCATTCGGGGTCGTCCGGAAGTGAATCGGAGCTGAAACGAATGGAACTCGGTTTCCCAATAATCCTCGTAGGGGGTAGTACACGAGGTATGGAGCAAAAATTGAGGCGGCCCGTTTTTTGGATTTTTTTCATAATTTGTCCCTATGGATTTATGAAATTGCATTCGCGTCCATTCGGTATCGTCCAGAAGTGAATCGGAGCTTAAACGAATGGAACTCGGTTTCCGAATAATCCTCGTAGGGGGTAGTACACGAGGTATGGAGCGAAAATTGAGGTGTCCCGTTTTTTTCAATTTCTTTTCAAAATTTGTCCCTATGGATTTATGAAATTGCATTCGCGTCCATTCGGGGTCGTCCGGAAGTCAATCGGAGCTGAAACTTATGTAACTTGGTTTCTGAATAATTCTCGTAGGGGGTAGTATACGAGATATGGAGCAAAAATTGAGACGGCCCATTTTTTAGATTTCTTTTCATAATTTGTCCCTATGGATTTATGAAATTGAATTCGCGTCCATTCGGGGTCGTCCGGAAGGGAATCTGAGCTAAAACGAATGGAACTCGGTTTCGGAATAATCCTCATAGAAGGTAGTACACGAGGTATGGAGCAAAAATTGAGGGGACCATTTTCTGAATTTCTTTTCATAATTTGTCCCTATGTATTTATGAAATTGCATTCGCGTCCATTCGGGGTCATCCGGAAGTGAATCGAGGCTTAACCGAATGGAACTCGGTTTTCGAATAATCCTCGTAGGGGGTAGTACACGAGGTATGGAGCAAAAATTGATGCATCCCGTTTTTTCTATTTCTTTTCAAAATTTGTCCCTATGGATTTATGAAATTGCATTCGCGTCCATTCGGTATCGTCCAGAAGTTAATCGGAGCTGAAATGAATGGAACTCGGTTTCCGAATAATCCTCGTAGGGGGTAGTACACGAGGTATGGAGCGAAAATTGAGGTGTCCCGTTTTTTCAATTTCTTTTAAAAATTTGTCCCTATGGATTTATGAAATTGCATTCGCGTCCATTCGGGGTCGTCCGGAAGTGAATCAGAGCTAAAACGAATGGAACTCGGTTTCCGAATAATCCTCGTAGGGGGTAGTACACGAGGTATGGAGCAAAAATTGAGGCGGCCCATTTTTTGGATTTCTTTTCATAATTCGTCCCTATGGATTTATGAAATTGCATTCGCGTCCATTCGGGGTCGTCCGGAAGTGAATCGGAGCTTAAACGAATGGAACTCGGTTTCCGAATATTCCTCGTAGGGGGTAGTACACGAGGTATGGAGCAAAAATTGAGGCGGCCCGTGTTTTTGATTACTTTTCATAATGTGTCCCTATGTATTTATGAAATTGCATTCGCGTTCATTCGGGGTTGTCCGGAAGTGAATCGGAGCTGAAACGAATGGAACACGGTATTCGAATAATCCTCGTAGGGGGTAGTACATGAGGTATGGAGCAAAAATTGAGGCGGCCCGTTTTTTGGATTTCTTTTCATAATTTGTCCCTATGGATTTATGAAATTGCATTCGCGTCCATTCGGTATCGTCCGGAAGTGAATCAGAGCTGAAACGAATGGAACTCGGTTTCCGAATAATCCTCGTAGGGGGTAGTACACGAGGTATGGAGCGAAAATTGAGGTGTTCCGTTTTTTCAATTTCTTTTCATAATTTGTCCCTATGGTTTTATGAAATTGCATTCGCATCCATTCGGGGTCGTCCGGAAGTGAATCGGAGCTAAAACGAATGGAACTCGGTTTCCGAATAATCCTCGTAGGGGGTAGTACACGAGGTATGGAGCAAAAATTGAGGCTGCCCATTTTTTGGATTTCTTTCATAATTCGTCCCTATGGATTTATGAAATTGCATTCGCGTCCATTCGGGGTCGTCCGGAAGTGAATCGGAGATTAAACGAATGGAGCTCGGTTTCCGAATAATCCTCGTAGGGGGTAGTACACGAGGTATGGAGCAAAAATTGAAGCGGCCCATTTTTTGGATTACTTTTCATAATGTGTCCCTATGTATTTATGAAATTGCATTCGCGTCCATTCGGTATCGTCCGGAAGTGAATCGGAGCTTAACCGAATGGAACTCGGTTTTCGAATAATCCTCGTAGGGGGTAGTACACGAGGTATGGAGCAAAAATTGAGGCGTCCCGTTTTTCCAATTTCTTTTCAAAATTTGTCCCTATGGATTTATGAAATTGCATTCGCGTCCATTCGGGGTCGTCCGGAAGTGAATCGGAGCTAAAATGAATGGAACTCGGTTTTCGAATAATCCTCGTAGGGGGTAGTACACGAGGTATGGAGCAAAAATTGAGGCGGCCCGTTTTTTGGATCTCTTTTCTTAATTCGTCCCTATGGATTTATGAAATTGCATATGCGTCCATTCGGGGTCGTCCGGAAGGGACTCTGAGCTAAAACGACTGGAACTCTGTTTCGGAATAATCCTCGTAAGGGATAGTACACGAGGTATGGAGCGAAAATTGAGGTGTCCCGTTTTTTCAATTTCTTTTCATAATTTGTCCCTATGTATTTATGAAATTCCATTCGCGTTCATTCGGGGTCGTCCGGAAGTGAATCGGAGCTGAAATGAATGGAACTCGGTTTCCGAATAATCCTCGTAGGGGGTAGTACATAAGGTATGGAGCAAAAATTGAGGCGGCCCATTTTTTGGATTACTTTACATAATGTGTCCCTATGTATTTATGAAATTGCATTCGCGTTCATTCGGGGTCGTCCGGAAGTGAATCGGAGCTGAAACGAATGGAACTCGGTTTCCGAATAATCCTCGTAGGGGGTAGTACACGAGGTATGGAGCAAAAATTGAGGCGGCCCATTTTTTGGATTACTTTACATAATGTGTCCCTATGGATTTATGAAATTGCATTCGCGTCCATTCGGTATCGTCCAGAAGTGAATCGGAGCTTAAACGAATGGAACTCGGTTTCCGAATAATCCTCGTAGGGGGTAGTACACGAGGTATGGAGCGAAAATTGAGGTGTCCCGTTTTTTCAATTTCTTTTCAAAATTTGTCCCTATGGATTTATGAAATTGCATTCGCGTCCATTCGGGGTCGTCCGGAAGTCAATCGGAGCTGAAACTTATGTAACTTGGTTTCTGAATAATTCTCGTAGGGGGTAGTATACGAGATATGGAGCAAAAATTGAGACGGCCCATTTTTTAGATTTCTTTTCATAATTTGTCCCTATGGATTTATGAAATTGAATTCGCGTCCATTCGGGGTCGTCCGGAAGGGAATCTGAGCTAAAACGAATGGAACTCGGTTTCGGAATAATCCTCATAGAAGGTAGTACACGAGGTATGGAGCAAAAATTGAGGGGACCATTTTCTGAATTTCTTTTCATAATTTGTCCCTATGTATTTATGAAATTGCATTCGCGTCCATTCGGGGTCATCCGGAAGTGAATCGAGGCTTAACCGAATGGAACTCGGTTTTCGAATAATCCTCGTAGGGGGTAGTACACGAGGTATGGAGCAAAAATTGATGCATCCCGTTTTTTCTATTTCTTTTCAAAATTTGTCCCTATGGATTTATGAAATTGCATTCGCGTCCATTCGGTATCGTCCAGAAGTTAATCGGAGCTGAAATGAATGGAACTCGGTTTCCGAATAATCCTCGTAGGGGGTAGTACACGAGGTATGGAGCGAAAATTGAGGTGTCCCGTTTTTTCAATTTCTTTTAAAAATTTGTCCCTATGGATTTATGAAATTGCATTCGCGTCCATTCGGGGTCGTCCGGAAGTGAATCAGAGCTAAAACGAATGGAACTCGGTTTCCGAATAATCCTCGTAGGGGGTAGTACACGAGGTATGGAGCAAAAATTGAGGCGGCCCATTTTTTGGATTTCTTTTCATAATTCGTCCCTATGGATTTATGAAATTGCATTCGCGTCCATTCGGGGTCGTCCGGAAGTGAATCGGAGCTTAAACGAATGGAACTCGGTTTCCGAATATTCCTCGTAGGGGGTAGTACACGAGGTATGGAGCAAAAATTGAGGCGGCCCGTGTTTTTGATTACTTTTCATAATGTGTCCCTATGTATTTATGAAATTGCATTCGCGTTCATTCGGGGTTGTCCGGAAGTGAATCGGAGCTGAAACGAATGGAACACGGTATTCGAATAATCCTCGTAGGGGGTAGTACATGAGGTATGGAGCAAAAATTGAGGCGGCCCGTTTTTTGGATTTCTTTTCATAATTTGTCCCTATGGATTTATGAAATTGCATTCGCGTCCATTCGGTATCGTCCGGAAGTGAATCAGAGCTGAAACGAATGGAACTCGGTTTCCGAATAATGCTCGTAGGGGGTAGTACACGAGGTATGGAGCGAAAATTGAGGTGTTCCGTTTTTTCAATTTCTTTTCATAATTTGTCCCTATGGTTTTATGAAATTGCATTCGCATCCATTCGGGGTCGTCCGGAAGTGAATCGGAGCTAAAACGAATGGAACTCGGTTTCCGAATAATCCTCGTAGGGGGTAGTACACGAGGTATGGAGCAAAAATTGAGGCTGCCCATTTTTTGGATTTCTTTCATAATTCGTCCCTATGGATTTATGAAATTGCATTCGCGTCCATTCGGGGTCGTCCGGAAGTGAATCGGAGATTAAACGAATGGAGCTCGGTTTCCGAATAATCCTCGTAGGGGGTAGTACACGAGGTATGGAGCAAAAATTGAAGCGGCCCATTTTTTGGATTACTTTTCATAATGTGTCCCTATGTATTTATGAAATTGCATTCGCGTCCATTCGGTATCGTCCGGAAGTGAATCGGAGCTTAACCGAATGGAACTCGGTTTTCGAATAATCCTCGTAGGGGGTAGTACACGAGGTATGGAGCAAAAATTGAGGCGTCCCGTTTTTCCAATTTCTTTTCAAAATTTGTCCCTATGGATTTATGAAATTGCATTCGCGTCCATTCGGGGTCGTCCGGAAGTGAATCGGAGCTAAAATGAATGGAACTCGGTTTTCGAATAATCCTCGTAGGGGGTAGTACACGAGGTATGGAGCAAAAATTGAGGCGGCCCGTTTTTTGGATCTCTTTTCTTAATTCGTCCCTATGGATTTATGAAATTGCATATGCGTCCATTCGGGGTCGTCCGGAAGGGACTCTGAGCTAAAACGACTGGAACTCTGTTTCGGAATAATCCTCGTAAGGGATAGTACACGAGGTATGGAGCGAAAATTGAGGTGTCCCGTTTTTTCAATTTCTTTTCATAATTTGTCCCTATGTATTTATGAAATTCCATTCGCGTTCATTCGGGGTCGTCCGGAAGTGAATCGGAGCTGAAATGAATGGAACTCGGTTTCCGAATAATCCTCGTAGGGGGTAGTACATGAGGTATGGAGCAAAAATTGAGGCGGCCCATTTTTTGGATTACTTTACATAATGTGTCCCTATGTATTTATGAAATTGCATTCGCGTTCATTCGGGGTCGTCCGGAAGTGAATCGGAGCTGAAACGAATGGAACTCGGTTTCCCAATAATCCTCGTAGGGGGTAGTACACGAGGTATGGAGCAAAAATTGAGGCGGCCCGTTTTTTGGATTTTTTTTCATAATTTGTCCCTATGGATTTATGAAATTGCATTCGCGTCCATTCGGTATCGTCCAGAAGTGAATCGGAGCTTAAACGAATGGAACTCGGTTTCCGAATAATCCTCGTAGGGGGTAGTACACGAGGTATGGAGCGAAAATTGAGGTGTCCCGTTTTTTCAATTTCTTTTCAAAATTTGTCCCTATGGATTTATGAAATTGCATTCGCGTCCATTCGGGGTCGTCCGGAAGTCAATCGGAGCTGAAACTTATGTAACTTGGTTTCTGAATAATTCTCGTAGGGGGTAGTATACGAGATATGGAGCAAAAATTGAGACGGCCCATTTTTTAGATTTCTTTTCATAATTTGTCCCTATGGATTTATGAAATTGAATTCGCGTCCATTCGGGGTCGTCCGGAAGGGAATCTGAGCTAAAACGAATGGAACTCGGTTTCGGAATAATCCTCATAGAAGGTAGTACACGAGGTATGGAGCAAAAATTGAGGGGACCATTTTCTGAATTTCTTTTCATAATTTGTCCCTATGTATTTATGAAATTGCATTCGCGTCCATTCGGGGTCATCCGGAAGTGAATCGAGGCTTAACCGAATGGAACTCGGTTTTCGAATAATCCTCGTAGGGGGTAGTACACGAGGTATGGAGCAAAAATTGATGCATCCCGTTTTTTCTATTTCTTTTCAAAATTTGTCCCTATGGATTTATGAAATTGCATTCGCGTCCATTCGGTATCGTCTAGAAGTGAATCGGAGCTGAAATGAATGGAACTCGGTTTCCGAATAATCCTCGTAGGGGGTAGTACACGAGGTATGGAGCGAAAATTGAGGTGTCCCGTTTTTTCAATTTCTTTTCAAAATTTGTCCCTATGGATTTATGAAATTGCATTCGCGTCCATTCGGGGTCGTCCGGAAGTGAATCGGAGCTGAAACTTATGTAACTTGGTTTCTGAATAATTCTCGTAGGGGGTAGTATACGAGATATGGAGCAAAAATTGAGACGGCCCATTTTTTAGATTTCTTTTCATAATTTGTCCCTATGGATTTATGAAATTGAATTCGCGTCCATTCGGGGTCGTCCGGAAGGGAATCTGAGCTAAAACGAATGGAACTCGGTTTCGGAATAATCCTCATAGAAGGTAGTACACGAGGTATGGAGCAAAAATTGAGGGGACCATTTTCTGAATTTCTTTTCATAATTTGTCCCTATGTATTTATGAAATTGCATTCGCGTCCATTCGGGGTCGTCCGGAAGTGAATCGGGGCTTAACCGAATGGAACTCGGTTTTCGAATAATCCTCGTAGGGGGTAGTACACGAGGTATGGAGCAAAAATTGATGCATCCCGTTTTTTCTATTTCTTTTCAAAATTTGTCCCTATGGATTTATGAAATTGCATTCGCGTCCATTCGGGGTCGTCCGGAAGTGAATCAGAGCTAAAACGAATGGAACTCGGTTTCCGAATAATCCTCGCAGGGGGTAGTACACGAGGTATGGAGCAAAAATTGAGGCGGCCCATCTTTTGGATTTCTTTTCATAATTCGTCCCTATGGATTTATGAAATTGCATTCGCGTCCATTCGGGGTCGTCCGGAAGTGAATCGGAGCTTAAACGAATGGAACTCGGTTTCCGAATATTCCTCGTAGGGGGTAGTACACGAGGTATGGAGCAAAAATTGAGGCGGCCCGTGTTTTTGATTACTTTTCATAATGTGTCCCTATGTATTTATGAAATTGCATTCGCGTTCATTCGGGGTTGTCCGGAAGTGAATCGGAGCTGAAACGAATGGAACACGGTATTCGAATAATCCTCGTAGGGGGTAGTACATGAGGTATGGAGCAAAAATTGAGGCGGCCCGTTTTTTGGATTTCTTTTCATAATTTGTCCCTATGGATTTATGAAATTGCATTCGCGTCCATTCGGTATCGTCCGGAAGTGAATCAGAGCTGAAACGAATGGAACTCGGTTTCCGAATAATCCTCGTAGGGGGTAGTACACGAGGTATGGAGCGAAAATTGAGGTGTTCCGTTTTTTCAATTTCTTTTCATAATTTGTCCCTATGGTTTTATGAAATTGCATTCGCATCCATTCGGGGTCGTCCGGAAGTGAATCGGAGCTAAAACGAATGGAACTCGGTTTCCGAATAATCCTCGTAGGGGGTAGTACACGAGGTATGGAGCAAAAATTGAGGCTGCCCATTTTTTGGATTTCTTTCATAATTCGTCCCTATGGATTTATGAAATTGCATTCGCGTCCATTCGGGGTCGTCCGGAAGTGAATCGGAGATTAAACGAATGGAGCTCGGTTTCCGAATAATCCTCGTAGGGGGTAGTACACGAGGTATGGAGCAAAAATTGAGGCGGCCCGTTTTTTGGATTACTTTTCATAATGTGTCCCTATGTATTTATGAAATTGCATTCGCGTCCATTTGGTATCGTCCGGAAGTGAATCGGAGCTTAACCGAATGGAACTCGGTTTTCGAATAATCCTCGTAGGGGGTAGTACACGAGGTATGGAGCAAAAATTGAGGCGTCCCATTTTCCAATTTCTTTTCAAAATTTGTCCCTATGGATTTATGAAATTGCATTCGCGTCCATTCGGGGTCGTCCGGAAGTGAATCGGAGCTAAAATGAATGGAACTCGGTTTTCGAATAATCCTCGTAGGGGGTAGTACACGAGGTATGGAGCAAAAATTGAGGCGGCCCGTTTTTTGGATTTCTTTTCTTAATTCGTCCCTATGGATTTATGAAATTGCATTCGCGTCCATTCGGGGTCGTCCGGAAGGGACTCTGAGCTAAAACGACTGGAACTCTGTTTCGGAATAATCCTCGTAAGGGATAGTACACGAGGTATGGAGCGAAAATTGAGGTGTCCCGTTTTTTCAATTTCTTTTCATAATATGTCCCTATGTATTTATGAAATTCCATTCGCGTTCATTCGGGGTCGTCCGGAAGTGAATCGGAGCTGAAATGAATGGAACTCGGTTTCCGAATAATCCTCGTAGGGGGTAGTACATGAGGTATGGAGCAAAAATTGAGGCGGCCCATTTTTTGGATTACTTTACATAATGTGTCCCTATGTATTTATGAAATTGCATTCGCGTTCATTCCGGGTCGTCCGGAAGTGAATCGGAGCTGAAACGAATGGAACTCGGTTTCCCAATAATCCTCGTAGGGGGTAGTACACGAGGTATGGAGCAAAAATTGAGGCGGCCCGTTTTTTGGATTTTTTTTCATAATTTGTCCCTATGGATTTATGAAATTGCATTCGCGTCCATTCGGTATCGTCCAGAAGTGAATCGGAGCTTAAACGAATGGAACTCGGTTTCCGAATAATCCTCGTAGGGGGTAGTACACGAGGTATGGAGCAAAAATTGAGGTGTCCCGTTTTTTCAATTTCTTTTCAAAATTTGTCCCTATGGATTTATGAAATTGCATTCGCGTCCATTCGGGGTCGTCCGGAAGTGAATCGGAGCTTAAACGAATGGAACTCGGTTTCCGAATATTCCTCGTAGGGGGTAGTACACGAGGTATGGAGCAAAAATTGAGGCGGCCCATGTTTTTGATTACTTTTCATAATGTGTCCCTATGTATTTATGAAATTGCATTCGCGTTCATTCGGGGTTGTCCGGAAGTGAATCGGAGCTGAAACGAATGGAACTCGGTTTTCGAATAATCCTCGTAGGGGGTAGTACACGAGGTATGGAGCAAAAATTGAGGCGGCCCGTTTTTTGGATTTCTTTTCTTAATTCGTCCCTATGGATTTATGAAATTGCATTCGCGTCCATTCGGGGTCGTCCGGAAGGGACTCTGAGCTAAAACGACTGGAACTCTGTTTCGGAATAATCCTCGTAAGGGATAGTACACGAGGTATGGAGCGAAAATTGAGGTGTCCCGTTTTTTCAATTTCTTTTCATAATATGTCCCTATGTATTTATGAAATTCCATTCGCGTTCATTCGGGGTCGTCCGGAAGTGAATCGGAGCTGAAATGAATGGAACTCGGTTTCCGAATAATCCTCGTAGGGGGTAGTACATGAGGTATGGAGCAAAAATTGAGGCGGCCCATTTTTTGGATTACTTTACATAATGTGTCCCTATGTATTTATGAAATTGCATTCGCGTTCATTCCGGGTCGTCCGGAAGTGAATCGGAGCTGAAACGAATGGAACTCTGTTTCCCAATAATCCTCGTAGGGGGTAGTACACGAGGTATGGAGCAAAAATTGAGGCGGCCCGTTTTTTGGATTTTTTTTCATAATTTGTCCCTATGGATTTATGAAATTGCATTCGCGTCCATTCGGTATCGTCCAGAAGTGAATCGGAGCTTAAACGAATGGAACTCGGTTTCCGAATAATCCTCGTAGGGGGTAGTACACGAGGTATGGAGCAAAAATTGAGGTGTCCCGTTTTTTAAATTTCTTTTCAAAATTTGTCCCTATGGATTTATGAAATTGCATTCGCGTCCATTCGGGGTCGTCCGGAAGTGAATCGGAGCTGAAACTTATGTAACTTGGTTTCTGAATAATTCTCGTAGGGGGTAGTATACGAGATATGGAGCAAAAATTGAGACGGCCCATTTTTTAGATTTCTTTTCATAATTTGTCCCTATGGATTTATGAAATTGAATTCGCGTCGATTCGGGGTCGTCCGGAAGGGAATCTGAGCTAAAACGAATGGAACTCGGTTTCGGAATAATCCTCATAGAAGGTAGTACACGAGGTATGGAGCAAAAATTGAGGGGACCATTTTCTGAATTTCTTTTCATAATTTGTCCCTATGTATTTATGAAATTGCATTCGCGTCCATTCGGGGTCGTCCGGAAGTGAATCGAGGCTTAACCGAATGGAACTCGGTTTTCGAATAATCCTCGTAGGGGGTAGTACACGAGGTATGGAGCAAAAATTGATGCATCCCATTTTTTCTATTTCTTTTCAAAATTTGTCCCTATGGATTTATGAAATTGCATTCGCGTCCATTCGGGGTCGTCCGGAAGTGAATCGGAGCTTAAACGAATGGAACTCGGTTTCCGAATATTCCTCGTAGGGGGTAGTACACGAGGTATGGAGCAAAAATTGAGGCGGCCCATGTTTTTGATTACTTTTCATAATGTGTCCCTATGTATTTATGAAATTGCATTCGCGTTCATTCGGGGTTGTCCGGAAGTGAATCGGAGCTGAAACGAATGGAACTCGGTATTCGAATAATCCTCGTAGGGGGTAGTACATGAGGTATGGAGCAAAAATTGAGGAGGCCCGTTTTTTGGATTTCTTTTCATAATTTGTCCCTATGGATTTATGAAATTGCATTCGCGTCCATTCGGTATCGTCCGGAAGTGAATCAAAGCTGAAATGAATGGAACTCGGTTTCCGAATAATCCTCGTAGGGGGTAGTACACGAGGTATGGAGCGAAAATTGAGGTGTTCCATTTTTTCAATTTCTTTTCATAATTTGTCCCTATGGTTTTATGAAATTGCATTCGCGTCCATTCGGGGTCGTCCGGAAGTGAATCGGAGCTAAAACGAATGGAACTCGGTTTCCGAATAATCCTCGTAGGGGGTAGTACACGTAGTATGGAGCAAAAATTGAGGCGGCCCGTTTTTTGGATTTCTTTTCTTAATTCGTCCCTATGGATTTATGAAATTGCATTCGCGTCCATTCGGGGTCGTCCGGAAGGGACTCTGAGCTAAAACGACTGGAACTCTGTTTCGGAATAATCCTCGTAAGGGATAGTACACGAGGTATGGAGCGAAAATTGAGGTGTCCCGTTTTTTCAATTTCTTTTCATAATTTATCCCTATGTATTTATTAAATTCCATTCGCGTTCATTCGGGGTCGTCCGGAAGTGAATCGGAGCTGAAATGAATGGAACTCGGTTTCCGAATAATCCTCGTAGGGGGTAGTACATGAGGTATGGAGCAAAAATTGAGGCGGCCCATTTTTTGGATTACTTTACATAATGTGTCCCTATGTATTTATGAAATTGCATTCGCGTTCATTCGGGGTCGTCCGGAAGTGAATCGGAGCTGAAACGAATGGAACTCGGTTTCCCAATAATCCTCGTAGGGGGTAGTACACGAGGTATGGAGCAAAAATTGAGGCGGCCCGTTTTTTGGATTTTTTTTCATAATTTGTCCCTATGGATTTATGAAATTGCATTCGCGTCCATTCGGTATCGTCCAGAAGTGAATCGGAGCTTAAACGAATGGAACTCGGTTTCCGAATAATCCTCGTAGGGGGTAGTACACGAGGTATGGAGCAAAAATTGAGGTGTCCCGTTTTTTCAATTTCTTTTCAAAATTTGTCCCTATGGATTTATGAAATTGCATTCGCGTCCATTCGGGGTCGTCCGGAAGTGAATCGGAGCTGAAACTTATGTAACTTGGTTTCTGAATAATTCTCGTAGGGGGTAGTATACGAGATATGGAGCAAAAATTGAGACGGCCCATTTTTTAGATTTCTTTTCATAATTTGTCCCTATGGATTTATGAAATTGAATTCGCGTCCATTCGGGGTCGTCCGGAAGGGAATCTGAGCTAAAACGAATGGAACTCGGTTTCGGAATAATCCTCATAGAAGGTAGTACACGAGGTATGGAGCAAAAATTGAGGGGACCATTTTCTGAATTTCTTTTCATAATTTGTCCCTATGTATTTATGAAATTACATTCGCGTCCATTCGGGGTCGTCCGGAAGTGAATCGAGGCTTAACCGAATGGAACTCGGTTTTCGAATAATCCTCGTAGGGGGTAGTACACGAGGTATGGAGCAAAAATTGATGCATCCCATTTTTTCTATTTCTTTTCAAAATTTGTCCCTATGGATTTATGAAATTGCATTCGCGTCCATTCGGGGTCGTCCGGAAGTGAATCAGAGCTAAAACGAATGGAACTCGGTTTCCGAATAATCCTCGTAGGGGGTAGTACACGAGGTATGGAGCAAAAATTGAGGCGGCCCGTTTTTTGGATTTCTTTTCATAATTCGTCCCTATGGATTTATGAAATTGCATTCGCGTCCATTCGGGGTCGTCCGGAAGTGAATCGGAGCTTAAACGGATGGAACTCGGTTTCCGAATATTCCTCGTAGGGGGTAGTACACGAGGTATGGAGCAAAAATTGAGGCGGCCCATGTTTTTGATTACTTTTCATAATGTGTCCCTATGTATTTATGAAATTGCATTCGCGTTCATTCGGGGTTGTCCGGAAGTGAATCGGAGCTGAAACGAATGGAACTCGGTATTCGAATAATCCTCGTAGGGGGTAGTACATGAGGTATGGAGCAAAAATTGAGGCGGCCCGTTTTTTGGATTTCTTTTCATAATTTGTCTCTATGGATTTATGAAATTGCATTCGCGTCCATTCGGTATCGTCCGGAAGTGAATCAGAGCTGAAATGAATGGAACTCGGTTTCCGAATAATCCTCGTAGGGGGTAGTACACGAGGTATGGAGCGAAAATTGAGGTGTTCCATTTTTTCAATTTCTTTTCATAATTTGTCCCTATGGTTTTATGAAATTGCATTCGCGTCCATTCGGGGTCGTCCGGAAGTGAATCGGAGCTAAAACGAATGGAACTCGGTTTCCGAATAATCCTCGTAGGGGGTAGTACACGTGGTATGGAGCAAAAATTGAGGCGGCCCGTTTTTTGGATTTCTTTTCTTAATTCGTCCCTATGGATTTATGAAATTGCATTCGCGTCCATTCGGGGTCGTCCGGAAGGGACTCTGAGCTAAAACGACTGGAACTCTGTTTCGGAATAATCCTCGTAAGGGATAGTACACGAGGTATGGAGCGAAAATTGAGGTGTCCCGTTTTTTCAATTTCTTTTCATAATATGTCCCTATGTATTTATGAAATTCCATTCGCGTTCATTCGGGGTCGTCCGGAAGTGAATCGGAGCTGAAATGAATGGAACTCGGTTTCCGAATAATCCTCGTAGGGGGTAGTACATGAGGTATGGAGCAAAAATTGAGGCGGCCCATTTTTTGGATTACTTTACATAATGTGTCCCTATGTATTTATGAAATTGCATTCGCGTTCATTCCGGGTCGTCCGGAAGTGAATCGGAGCTGAAACGAATGGAACTCGGTTTCCCAATAATCCTCGTAGGGGGTAGTACACGAGGTATGGAGCAAAAATTGAGGGGGCCCGTTTTTTGGATTTTTTTTTCATAATTTGTCCCTATGGATTTATGAAATTGCATTCGCGTCCATTCGGTATCGTCCAGAAGTGAATCGGAGCTTAAACGAATGGAACTCGGTTTCCGAATAATCCTCGTAGGGGGTAGTACACGAGGTATGGAGCAAAAATTGAGGTGTCCCGTTTTTTCAATTTCTTTTCAAAATTTGTCCCTATGGATTTATGAAATTGCATTCGCGTCCATTCGGGGTCGTCCGGAAGTGAATCGGAGCTGAAACTTATGTAACTTGGTTTCTGAATAATTCTCGTAGGGGGTAGTATACGAGATATGGAGCAAAAATTGAGACGGCCCATTTTTTAGATTTCTTTTCATAATTTGTCCCTATGGATTTATGAAATTGAATTCGCGTCCATTCGGGGTCGTCCGGAAGGGAATCTGAGCTAAAACGAATGGAACTCGGTTTCGGAATAATCCTCATAGAAGGTAGTACACGAGGTATGGAGCAAAAATTGAGGGGACCATATTCTGAATTTCTTTTCATAATTTGTCCCTATGTATTTATGAAATTGCATTCGCGTCCATTCGGGGTCGTCCGGAAGTGAATCGAGGCTTAACCGAATGGAACTCGGTTTTTGAATAATCCTCGTAGGGGGTAGTACACGAGGTATGGAGCAAAAATTGATGCATCCCATTTTTTCTATTTCTTTTCAAAATTTGTCCCTATGGATTTATGAAATTGCATTCGCGTCCATTCGGGGTCGTCCGGAAGTGAATCGGAGCTTAAACGAATGGAACTCGGTTTCCGAATATTCCTCGTAGGGGGTAGTACACGAGGTATGGAGCAAAAATTGAGGCGGCCCATGTTTTTGATTACTTTTCATAATGTGTCCCTATGTATTTATGAAATTGCATTCGCGTTCATTCGGGGTTGTCCGGAAGTGAATCGGAGCTGAAACGAATGGAACTCGGTATTCGAATAATCCTCGTAGGGGGTAGTACATGAGGTATGGAGCAAAAATTGAGGAGGCCCGTTTTTTGGATTTCTTTTCATAATTTGTCCCTATGGATTTATGAAATTGCATTCGCGTCCATTCGGTATCGTCCGGAAGTGAATCAGAGCTGAAATGAATGGAACTCGGTTTCCGAATAATCCTCGTAGGGGGTAGTACACGAGGTATGGAGCGAAAATTGAGGTGTTCCATTTTTTCAATTTCTTTTCATAATTTGTCCCTATGGTTTTATGAAATTGCATTCGCGTCCATTCGGGGTCGTCCGGAAGTGAATCGGAGCTAAAACGAATGGAACTCGGTTTCCGAATAATCCTCGTAGGGGGTAGTACACGTGGTATGGAGCAAAAATTGAGGCGGCCCGTTTTTTGGATTTCTTTTCTTAATTCGTCCCTATGGATTTATGAAATTGCATTCGCGTCCATTCGGGGTCGTCCGGAAGGGACTCTGAGCTAAAACGACTGGAACTCTGTTTCGGAATAATCCTCGTAAGGGATAGTACACGAGGTATGGAGCGAAAATTGAGGTGTCCCGTTTTTTCAATTTCTTTTCATAATATGTCCCTATGTATTTATGAAATTCCATTCGCGTTCATTCGGGGTCGTCCGGAAGTGAATCGGAGCTGAAATGAATGGAACTCGGTTTCCGAATAATCCTCGTAGGGGGTAGTACATGAGGTATGGAGCAAAAATTGAGGCGGCCCATTTTTTGGATTACTTTACATAATGTGTCCCTATGTATTTATGAAATTGCATTCGCGTTCATTCCGGGTCGTCCGGAAGTGAATCGGAGCTGAAACGAATGGAACTCGGTTTCCCAATAATCCTCGTAGGGGGTAGTACACGAGGTATGGAGCAAAAATTGAGGCGGCCCGTTTTTTGGATTTTTTTTCATAATTTGTCCCTATGGATTTATGAAATTGCATTCGCGTCCATTCGGTATCGTCCAGAAGTGAATCGGAGCTTAAACGAATGGAACTCGGTTTCCGAATAATCCTCGTAGGGGGTAGTACACGAGGTATGGAGCAAAAATTGAGGTGTCCCGTTTTTTAAATTTCTTTTCAAAATTTGTCCCTATGGATTTATGAAATTGCATTCGCGTCCATTCGGGGTCGTCCGGAAGTGAATCGGAGCTGAAACTTATGTAACTTGGTTTCTGAATAATTCTCGTAGGGGGTAGTATACGAGATATGGAGCAAAAATTGAGACGGCCCATTTTTTAGATTTCTTTTCATAATTTGTCCCTATGGATTTATGAAATTGAATTCGCGTCGATTCGGGGTCGTCCGGAAGGGAATCTGAGCTAAAACGAATGGAACTCGGTTTCGGAATAATCCTCATAGAAGGTAGTACACGAGGTATGGAGCAAAAATTGAGGGGACCATTTTCTGAATTTCTTTTCATAATTTGTCCCTATGTATTTATGAAATTGCATTCGCGTCCATTCGGGGTCGTCCGGAAGTGAATCGAGGCTTAACCGAATGGAACTCGGTTTTCGAATAATCCTCGTAGGGGGTAGTACACGAGGTATGGAGCAAAAATTGATGCATCCCATTTTTTCTATTTCTTTTTAAAATTTGTCCCTATGGATTTATGAAATTGCATTCGCGTCCATTCGGGGTCGTCCGGAAGTGAATCGGAGCTTAAACGAATGGAACTCGGTTTCCGAATATTCCTCGTAGGGGGTAGTACACGAGGTATGGAGCAAAAATTGAGGCGGCCCATGTTTTTGATTACTTTTCATAATGTGTCCCTATGTATTTATGAAATTGCATTCGCGTTCATTCGGGGTTGTCCGGAAGTGAATCGGAGCTGAAACGAATGGAACTCGGTATTCGAATAATCCTCGTAGGGGGTAGTACATGAGGTATGGAGCAAAAATTGAGGAGGCCCGTTTTTTGGATTTCTTTTCATAATTTGTCCCTATGGATTTATGAAATTGCATTCGCGTCCATTCGGGGTCGTCCGGAAGTGAATCGGAGCTTAAACGAATGGAACTCGGTTTCCGAATATTCCTCGTAGGGGGTAGTACACGAGGTATGGAGCAAAAATTGAGGCGGCCCATGTTTTTGATTACTTTTCATAATGTGTCCCTATGTATTTATGAAATTGCATTCGCGTTCATTCGGGGTTGTCCGGAAGTGAATCGGAGCTGAAACGAATGGAACTCGGTTTTCGAATAATCCTCGTAGGGGGTAGTACACGAGGTATGGAGCAAAAATTGAGGCGGCCCGTTTTTGGATTTCTTTTCTTAATTCGTCCCTATGGATTTATGAAATTGCATTCGCGTCCATTCGGGGTCGTCCGGAAGGGACTCTGAGCTAAAACGACTGGAACTCTGTTTCGGAATAATCCTCGTAAGGGATAGTACACGAGGTATGGAGCGAAAATTGAGGTGTCCCGTTTTTTTCAATTTCTTTTCATAATATGTCCCTATGTATTTATGAAATTCCATTCGCGTTCATTCGGGGTCGTCCGGAAGTGAATCGGAGCTGAAATGAATGGAACTCGGTTTCCGAATAATCCTCGTAGGGGGTAGTACATGAGGTATGGAGCAAAAATTGAGGCGGCCCATTTTTTGGATTACTTTACATAATGTGTCCCTATGTATTTATGAAATTGCATTCGCGTTCATTCCGGGTCGTCCGGAAGTGAATCGGAGCTGAAACGAATGGAACTCGGTTTCCCAATAATCCTCGTAGGGGGTAGTACACGAGGTATGGAGCAAAAATTGAGGCGGCCCGTTTTTTGGATTTTTTTTCATAATTTGTCCCTATGGATTTATGAAATTGCATTCGCGTCCATTCGGTATCGTCCAGAAGTGAATCGGAGCTTAAACGAATGGAACTCGGTTTCCGAATAATCCTCGTAGGGGGTAGTACACGAGGTATGGAGCAAAAATTGAGGTGTCCCGTTTTTTAAATTTCTTTTCAAAATTTGTCCCTATGGATTTATGAAATTGCATTCGCGTCCATTCGGGGTCGTCCGGAAGTGAATCGGAGCTGAAACTTATGTAACTTGGTTTCTGAATAATTCTCGTAGGGGGTAGTATACGAGATATGGAGCAAAAATTGAGACGGCCCATTTTTTAGATTTCTTTTCATAATTTGTCCCTATGGATTTATGAAATTGAATTCGCGTCGATTCGGGGTCGTCCGGAAGGGAATCTGAGCTAAAACGAATGGAACTCGGTTTCGGAATAATCCTCATAGAAGGTAGTACACGAGGTATGGAGCAAAAATTGAGGGGACCATTTTCTGAATTTCTTTTCATAATTTGTCCCTATGTATTTATGAAATTGCATTCGCGTCCATTCGGGGTCGTCCGGAAGTGAATCGAGGCTTAACCGAATGGAACTCGGTTTTCGAATAATCCTCGTAGGGGGTAGTACACGAGGTATGGAGCAAAAATTGATGCATCCCATTTTTTCTATTTCTTTTCAAAATTTGTCCCTATGGATTTATGAAATTGCATTCGCGTCCATTCGGGGTCGTCCGGAAGTGAATCAGAGCTTAAACGAATGGAACTCGGTTTCCGAATATTCCTCGTAGGGGGTAGTACACGAGGTATGGAGCAAAAATTGAGGCGGCCCATGTTTTTGATTACTTTTCATAATGTGTCCCTATGTATTTATGAAATTGCATTCGCGTTCATTCGGGGTTGTCCGGAAGTGAATCGGAGCTGAAACGAATGGAACTCGGTATTCGAATAATCCTCGTAGGGGGTAGTACATGAGGTATGGAGCAAAAATTGAGGAGGCCCGTTTTTTGGATTTCTTTTCATAATTTGTCCCTATGGATTTATGAAATTGCATTCGCGTCCATTCGGTATCGTCCGGAAGTGAATCAGAGCTGAAATGAATGGAACTCGGTTTCCGAATAATCCTCGTAGGGGGTAGTACACGAGGTATGGAGCGAAAATTGAGGTGTTCCATTTTTTCAATTTCTTTTCATAATTTGTCCCTATGGTTTTATGAAATTGCATTCGCGTCCATTCGGGGTCGTCCGGAAGTGAATCGGAGCTAAAACGAATGGAACTCGGTTTCCGAATAATCCTCGTAGGGGGTAGTACACGTAGTATGGAGCAAAAATTGAGGCGGCCCGTTTTTTGGATTTCTTTCTTAATTCGTCCCTATGGATTTATGAAATTGCATTCGCGTCCATTCGGGGTCGTCCGGAAGGGACTCTGAGCTAAAACGACTGGAACTCTGTTTCGGAATAATCCTCGTAAGGGATAGTACACGAGGTATGGAGCGAAAATTGAGGTGTCCCGTTTTTTCAATTTCTTTTCATAATTTATCCCTATGTATTTATTAAATTCCATTCGCGTTCATTCGGGGTCGTCCGGAAGTGAATCGGAGCTGAAATGAATGGAACTCGGTTTCCGAATAATCCTCGTAGGGGGTAGTACATGAGGTATGGAGCAAAAATTGAGGCGGCCCATTTTTTGGATTACTTTACATAATGTGTCCCTATGTATTTATGAAATTGCATTCGCGTTCATTCGGGGTCGTCCGGAAGTGAATCGGAGCTGAAACGAATGGAACTCGGTTTCCCAATAATCCTCGTAGGGGGTAGTACACGAGGTATGGAGCAAAAATTGAGGCGGCCCGTTTTTTGGATTTTTTTTCATAATTTGTCCCTATGGATTTATGAAATTGCATTCGCGTCCATTCGGTATCGTCCAGAAGTGAATCGGAGCTTAAACGAATGGAACTCGGTTTCCGAATAATCCTCGTAGGGGGTAGTACACGAGGTATGGAGCAAAAATTGAGGTGTCCCGTTTTTTCAATTTCTTTTCAAAATTTGTCCCTATGGATTTATGAAATTGCATTCGCGTCCATTCGGGGTCGTCCGGAAGTGAATCGGAGCTGAAACTTATGTAACTTGGTTTCTGAATAATTCTCGTAGGGGGTAGTATACGAGATATGGAGCAAAAATTGAGACGACCCATTTTTTAGATTTCTTTTCATAATTTGTCCCTATGGATTTATGAAATTGAATTCGCGTCCATTCGGGGTCGTCCGGAAGGGAATCTGAGCTAAAACGAATGGAACTCTGTTTCGGAATAATCCTCATAGAAGGTAGTACACGAGGTATGGAGCAAAAATTGAGGGGACCATTTTCTGAATTTCTTTTCATAATTTGTCCCTATGTATTTATGAAATTACATTCGCGTCCATTCGGGGTCGTCCGGAAGTGAATCGAGGCTTAACCGAATGGAACTCGGTTTTCGAATAATCCTCGTAGGGGGTAGTACACGAGGTATGGAGCAAAAATTGATGCATCCCATTTTTTCTATTTCTTTTCAAAATTTGTCCCTATGGATTTATGAAATTGCATTCGCGTCCATTCGGGGTCGTCCGGAAGTGAATCAGAGCTAAACGAATGGAACTCGGTTTCCGAATAATCCTCGTAGGGGGTAGTACACGAGGTATGGAGCAAAAATTGAGGCGGCCCGTTTTTTGGATTTCTTTTCATAATTCGTCCCTATGGATTTATGAAATTGCATTCGCGTCCATTCGGGGTCGTCCGGAAGTGAATCGGAGCTTAAACGAATGGAACTCGGTTTCCGAATAATCCTCGTAGGGGGTAGTACACGAGGTATGGAGCAAAAATTGAGGCGGCCCATTTTTTTGATTACTTTTCATAATGTGTCCCTATGTATTTATGAAATTGCATTCGCGTTCATTCGGGGTTGTCCGGAAGTGAATCGGAGCTGAAACGAATGGAACTCGGTATTCGAATAATCCTCGTAGGGGGTAGTACACTGAGGTATGGAGCAAAAATTGAGGCGGCCCGTTTTTTTGGATTTCTTTTCATAATTTGTCCTCTATGGATTTATGAAATTGCATTCGCGTCCATTCGGTATCGTCCGGAAGTGAATCAGAGCTGAAATGAATGGAACTCGGTTTCCGAATAATCCTCGTAGGGGGTAGTACACGAGGTATGGAGCGAAAATTGAGGTGTTCCATTTTTTCAATTTCTTTTCATAATTTGTCCCTATGGTTTTATGAAATTGCATTCGCGTCCATTCGGGGTCGTCCGGAAGTGAATCGGAGCTAAAACGAATGGAACTCGGTTTCCGAATAATCCTCGTAGGGGGTAGTACACGTGGTATGGAGCAAAAATTGAGGCGGCCCGTTTTTTGGATTTCTTTTCTTAATTCGTCCCTATGGATTTATGAAATTGCATTCGCGTCCATTCGGGGTCGTCCGGAAGGGACTCTGAGCTAAAACGACTGGAACTCTGTTTCGGAATAATCCTCGTAAGGGATAGTACACGAGGTATGGAGCGAAAATTGAGGTGTCCCGTTTTTTCAATTTCTTTTCATAATATGTCCCTATGTATTTATGAAATTCCATTCGCGTTCATTCGGGGTCGTCCGGAAGTGAATCGGAGCTGAAATGAATGGAACTCGGTTTGCCGAATAAATCCTCGTAGGGGGGTAGTACATGAGGTATGGAGCAAAAATTGGTGCGGCCCATTTTTTGGGATTACTTACATAATGTGTCCCCTATGTATTTATGAAATGCATTCGCGGTTCATTCCGGGTCGTTCCGGCAAGTGAATCCGGAGCTAAACGAATGGAACTCGGATTTCCCAATAGCCTACGTATGGGGGTAGGACACGAAGGTCTATGGAGCAAAATTGAGGCGGGCCCGTTTTTTGATTTTTTTTCATAATTTGTCCCTATGGATTTATGAATTGCAATTCGCGTCCATTCGGTATCGTCCAGAAAGTGAATCGGAGCTTAAACGAATGGAACTCGTTTCCGATAATCCTCGTAGGGGGTAGTACACGAGGTATGGAGCAAAAATTGAGGTGTCCCGTTTTTTTCAAGTTCTTTTCAAAATTTGTCCCTATGGATTTATGAAATTGCATCTTCGCGTCCATTCGGGTCGTCCGGAGTGAATCGGAGCTGAAACTTATGTAACTTGGTTTCTGAATAATTCTCGTAGGGGGGTAGTATACGAGATATGGAGCAAAAATTGAGACGGCCCATTTTTTAGATTTCTTTTCATAATTTGTCCCTATGGATTTATGAATTGAATTCGCGTCCATTCGGGTCGTCCGGAAGGGAATCTGAGCTAAAACGATGGAACTCGGTTTCGGAATAATCCTCATAGAAGGTAGTACACGAGTTATGGAGCAAAAATTGAGGGGACCATTTTCTGAATTTCTTTTCATAATTTGTCCCTATGGATTTATGAAATTGCATTCGCGTCCATTCGGGGTCGTCCGGAAGTGAATCAGAGCTTAAACGAATGGAACTCGGTTTTCCGAATAATCCTCGTAGGGGGTAGTACACGAGGTATGGAGCAAAATTGAGGCGGCCCGTTTTTGGATTTCTTTTCATAATTCGTCCCTATGGATTTATGAAATTGCATTCGCGTCCATTCGGGGTCGTCCGGAAGTGAATCGGAGCTTAAACGAATGGAACTCGGTTTCCGAATATTCCTCGTAGGGGGTAGTACACGAGGTATGGAGCAAAAATTGAGGCGCCCATGTTTTTGATTACTTTTCATAATGTGTCCCTATGTATTTATGAAATTGCATTCGCGTTCATTCGGGGTTGTCCGGAAGTGAATCGGAAGCTGAAACGAATGGAACTTCGGTATTCGAATCAATCCTCGTAGGGGGTAGTACATGAGGTATGGAGCAAAATTGAGGCGGCCGTTTTTTGGATTTCTTTTCTATAATTGTCCCTATGGATTTAGAAATTGCATTCGCGTCCATTCTGGTAGTCGTCCGGAAGTGAATCAGAGCTGAATGAATGGAACTCGGTTTCCGACATAATCCTCGTAGGGGGTAGTACACGAGGTATGGAGCGAAAATTGAGGTGTTCCATTTTTCAATTTCTTTTCATAATTTGTCCCTATGGTTTTAGGAAATTGCCTTCGCGTCCATTCGGGGTCGTCCGGAAGTGATCGGAGCTAAAAACGAATGGAACTCGGTTTCGAATAATCCTCGTAGGGGGTAGTACACGTGGTAGGAGCAAAAATTGAGGCGGCCCGTTTTTTGGATTTCTTGTCTAATTCGTCCCTATGGATTTAGAAATTGCATTCGCGTCCATTCGGGGTCGTCCGGAAGGGGACTCTGATCTAAAACGACTGGAACTCTCGTTTCGGAATAATCCTCGCTAAGGGGACTAGTTACCACGAGGTATGGAGCGAAAATTGAGGCTGTCCCGTTTTGTCAATTTCTTTTCATAATTGTCCCTATGTATTTATGAAATTCCATTCGCGTCATTCGGGGTCGTCCGGAAGTGAATCGAGCTGAAATGAATGGAACTCGGTTTCCCGAATAATCCTCGTAGGGGGTAGTACATGAGGTATGGAGCAAAAATTGAGGCGGCCATTTTTTGGATTACTTTACATAATGTGTCCCTATGTATTTATGAAATTGCATTCGCGTTCATTCGGGTCGTCCGAAGTGAATCGGAGCTGAAACGAATGGAACTCGGTTTCCCAATAATCCTCGTAGGGGGTAGTACACGAGGTATGGAGCAAAAATTGAGGCGGCCCGTTTTTTGGATTTTTTTCATAATTTGTCCTATGGATTTATGAAATTGCATTCGCGTCCATTCGGTATCGTCCAGAAGTGAATCGGAGCTTAAACGAATGGAACTCGGTTTCCGAATAATCCTCGTAGGGTGGTAGTACACGAGGTATGGAGCAAAATTGAGGTGTCCGTTTTTTCAATTTCTTTTCAAAATTTGTCCCTATGGATTTATGAAATTGCATTCAGCGTCCATTCGGGGTCGTCCGGAAGTGAATCGGAGCTGAAACTTATGTAACTTGGTTTCTGAATAATTCTCGTAGGGGGTTGTATACGAGATATGGAGCAAAATTGAGACGGCCATTTTTAGATTTCTTTCATAATTTGTCCCTATGGATTTATGAAATTGAATTCGCGTCCATTCGGGGTCGTCCGGAAGGGAATCTGAGCTAAAACGAATGGAACTCGGTTTTTCGGAATAATCCTCATAGAAGGTAGTACACGAGTATGGAGCAAAATTGAGGGGACCATTTTGAATTTCTTTTCATAATTTGTCCTATGTATTTATGAAATTGCATTCGCGTCCATTCGGGTCTCGGAAGTGAATCGAGGCTTAAACGAATGGAACTCGGTTTTCGAATAATCCTCGTAGGGGGGTAGTACACGAGGTATGGAGCAAAAATTGATGCATCCCATTTTTTCTATTTCTTTTCAAAATTTGTCCCTATGGATTTATGAAATGCATTCGCGTCCATTCGGGGTCGTCCGGAAGTGAATCAGAGCTAAAACGAATGGAACTCGGTTTCCGAATAACCTCGTAGGGGGTAGTACACGAGGTATGGAGCAAAAATTGAGGGGCCCGTTTTTTGGATTCTTTTCATAATTCGTCCCTATGGATTTATGAAATTGCATTCGCGTCCATTCGGGGTCGTCCGGATGAATCGGAGCTTAAAAACGATGGAACTCGGTTTCCGAATATTCCTCGTAGGGGGTAGTACACGAGGTATGGAGCAAAATGAGGCGCCATGTTTTTGTTACTTTTCATAATGTGTCCCTATGTATTTATGAATTGCATTCGCGTTCATTCGGTGGGTCCGGAAGTGAATCGGGCTGAAACGAATGGAACTCGGTATTCGAATAATCCCGTAGGGGGTAGTACAGAGGTATGGAGCAAAAATTGAGGCGGGGTTTTTTGGATTTCTTTTCATAATTTGTCCTATGGATTTATGAATTGCATTCGCGTCCATTCGGTATCGTCCGGAAGTGAATCAGAGCTGAAATGACTGGAACTCGGGTTTCGAATAATCCTAAGTAGGGGTAGTACACCGAGGTATGGAGCAAAATTGAGGTGTTCCATTTTTTCAATTCTTTCATAATTGTCCCTATGTGTTTATGAAATTGCATTCGCGTCCATCG
>NW_027418746.1:0-48695 GCF_009905375.1 Apium graveolens
CAAGAAGTTAGATGATCGTAGCGAAGTGGTAAATTTGGGCAAGAAGCCAGGCATGAAGGCTTACAGGTTGTACGACCCCGAAAGCAACAAGATAATGATTAGTCATGATGTAGTTTTTGAAGAAAAATGAGGCATGGCCATGGAACGAACAACAAGATGAAAGAAAGGAACAACGAGAAAGGCTGATAGTGGTGGGAGAACATGCAACAGGTGACTTGATTGAAAACAGTGGAATGCTTGTAATGTTTTAAAAATAACAGCGAGTCCTAAAAGCTCAGAATTATCAATACCACAATGGTCACAGGGTAGTCAAGAAGAAAACTCGTAAGACATTGACAGACCCATAATGTCCTCTGGACATAGGGTACAGCAAAGTGGAGGTGAAATCTCGGGTGAAAGCACAGAGCCAAAAAGATACAGGATTCTCGCAGACATCTATGACAATACTGATCAGGTGGAGTTGGATGAGGAGCCCATGCTTATGGGTTTAGACGAGCCTGTCAACTTTGATCAAGCAAAGACAGAGAAATGCCGGAGACAAGCAATGAAGGCTGAGATTGATTCTATTCAAAGAAATGGAACATGGGTATTAACTGATCTTCCAAGTGGACAAAAGATAATTGGGCTAAAATGGAAATACAAACTGAAACGAGATGCGAGTGGTAACATCGTGAAGCACAAGGAACGTCTCGTGGCAAATGGATATTCACAGGAGTATGGCATTGATTCTAATGAAATTTACGCACCTGTAACAAGGCTTGAAATGATACGTATTTTATTGGCTTTAGCTGCACAAAACTCCTGGTAGGTGCATCATATAGATGTGAAGACCGCATTTTTGAATGAGGAGATATGAGGAAGTTTTTGTAATGCAACCGGAAGGGTTTGAAAAGAAAGGCCAGGAAAAGAAGGTGTACAAATTGCTGAAGGCGTTGTATGGACTTAAACAAGCCCCTCGTGCTTGGTACGCGAAATTAAACAAAACCTGGAGAATCTGGGATTTCAGAGGTGCCCATATGAGCATGCAATGTACACACGAAGAAACAAAGGCGATGCACTGATAGTTGGTGTATATGTAGATGACCTCTTAATCCCAGGAACTAGCTTGGAAGTTGTTGAAGAATTTAAAAGGGAAATGAGTGCTCAATTAGATATGAGTGATCTCGGATTATTAACATACTACCTAGGAATCGAGTTCGAACAAGAAACAGTTTTATTGAGTTAAAACAGTCAGTCACGCTCGTAAAATTCTCAAGAAAGCAGGCCTATCAGAGTGTAATCCTACTAAGTTTCCACTAGATCCAAAGGATCAAATCACAAAGGACGAAGGTGGCAAATAAGTTGATGTGACTCAATTCAAAAGTATGGTTGGGGGCCTGAGATACTTGGTACACACTAGGCTGGATAAAGCTTTTGCAGTGGGAATTCTTAGTCACTATATGGAGCATCCAACCGTTATGCATAAGAATGTTGCGAAGAGAATCCTCACGTACATAAAGGGAACACTAGACTTTGGTTTAGTGTATTGAAGGGAGAACTGCAACAATGTTTTAACTGGATTCTCGACAGTGACTTGGCTGGCAACATAGAAGATAGAAAGAGCACAAGAGGAGTTATTTTCTATTTAAATGACAACTTGGTTACATGGATGTCTTAAACAAAAATGCGTAACTTTATGCTTGTGCGAGGCAGAATTCATGGCTGCTACAGCTGCTGCGTGCCAAGGAATTTGGTTAAGGAACTTGTTGTCTCAGATTACAGATGAAAGAATTGGGCCAATCACACTCTATATCGACAAGAAGTCTACAATAGACATAGCTAAAAATCATGTGTTTCATGGTTGTAGCAAGCATATCGATATACGATACCATTTATACGTAAATGTGTTGATCGTGGTGAGATAATAGTGAAACATATTGCAGCAATAGGACAGATTACTATTTTTCTTGTTTACATATTACTATAGATATTAGATCAATTTTTTCCCACCTATGTACTTTTCTTTCTTGTGTACTTTCTGAAGTTACAGCTGAAATGCTTCCTCCACTATTAAAAATTGGCTTTGAAACGGGTATCCTGAAGGAGTTTTTCAACTTTGATATGCTTAGCGAAATCCAGACATTGTCGGGTGAAATTATTGTTCATTCCTATAAAACACTGGTGGAGGTCATGTATCAAAATTTGCGTGTCATTCACGATGGTCCGCTTTTGTTGTTTTTACTCAATATTTTAAGGTTAGGCTTACAAATCTGATGGTAATATGATTTGTGGCAAGTTTTTGGTGCAGTCTCAGACTAAAACTTTTATAACTTAATGTGCTAGATCTCGTCGTAGAACTTTTGTATTCGCAATATTGAGAAATTTATTTATGATAATATATTGGTACCTCCGGTGATACTGTGACAGTACATAATTACATCATAACTAAAAGTCAGGATGGGGAGGCCTAATATGTGCATGGAGTGGAGTAGGCCACTTGAGCAACTAGAAGATAACTATAATTTACCTACAAATGCGGGAAGAACTTGTGGATATTCTTCATCTCGTATTCCATCATACAAGTCATTAACAATTTGATTTAGAAGAATATGGCTCACTTTTGGAGAAGTTGATAAATTTGAAAATAAAATACTTCAATAATTTGGTATTTAATTTAGTTCTGTTATAATTTATTTTAGTTTTTTTGTAATAATGTATTTTAGTTTTAGTTGATTGTATCACTAATTGGATTATGAGATAGTATCACGTATCAGATTATGACAATAATAAAAAACATATATATTATTCTTTTAATTGCATTTAAGTATTCGAGTTTATCTATTTGTTATGAAAATTACCAAATTATTGGATCTACTTTACCATAATTTGCCTATAAAAGAGACCAAATTCAAACTATTTCCAACCATCTTCTTCAGCATAAGCCGCCAAACTCGGGTCATTTTTAACAGTCTTCTTGAGCAAAAATGACCGAATTCAAATCACTTCCAACCATCTCCTTCAATATTAGTCACTTTTACTTAGTTTTTGATCAGTCATTTTCGGCCTACTGTTATATACACGACTGAATATAACTGACCAACTTTTTTCTGTCTATTTACAATCAAAAGTTGGTCGTAAATAATTTTTCATTTGCGACCAACCTTTTGCAACCAAAATAGAAGCTAGTTAGTTGGAAATAGTGATGACATGGCTTTAGACCGTGGCATGTGGGGTCATATAAAAATTTCGAAATCTTATAAACAACTGAAAAGCTCATTCGATCAATGGTCGGTGTTGCTTTTTCCAACTGATGGGTCAAAACCAACCCAATTTTAAACGAAGGTTCGGTTTTGCATCCGTTTCCAACCGGAAAGGGTCATTTACGACCAGTTTTTGGTTGTTTGTGACATTTTTTTTCTTGTTGTGAAAGTTTCACTAATTAGCACCTAAAATAATGGGTTGCTTGAGTAAGTACTAGGTCGATTCAGTCTTCAAATTGTAGAGTTCACGGTCTTGTATATGTCGAATGTATTGAGTGCATAAGCCACATTGTTCCTCCGTTATAATTGAAAAATTAAACAATGTTAGTCACAACATACAAAGACATAAACTTAAATAAATAATATTGTAACTTTTACCTCTAAATCAAGTCATAATTCCTTGTATGTACATATGTCCTTAGATGATATAGTGTTAATAATAAAATTGCAACTTTTACCTCTAAAAATCAAGTATGAGTTCCTTACATGTACATATGTCCTTAGATGATATATTTATGTATCTAGAAAGTTTATAACACATTATTGGAATATGTATGTTCTCAAAGATTACTAGGCATATGTCTACTGAACCCTGCACGGTGTCGGGTGAAATTATTGTTCGTTTTGTTGTTCCTTCATATAAAGTTATAGTAGAGCTCATATATCAAAATTTGCACAAGGATGGGTTTACAAATCTTATAGTAATGTAATTTGTGACAAGGTTTTGCTGGCAGACTTACACTTTACAATTTAACGTGCTAAATATTTTGTGCGACTTCTGCATCAGCAAAGCAAATACCTATGAAGCCAATACTTTGTCATAGTACTCAATCTTATCATGGCTAAAAATATTTTTTTAATTATGAGTGCACAAGATAGATGATAAAAAGAAAATTGAATTTATTTTGTAAGGCTACTAAGTAATATATGGGGTTTTGGATGATAATTATTTGTTATATCAATTTTAGAGTATTTTAGAGTATGTTTCTTATTCCCTCCTCCCCAACACACTCTGGATACGAAAGAAATCTCCTGTCATACATAAGAGATAATGAAAATTAAAATAAATGATAACCATATTCGGTGAATACTTTTTCAAAGAAAAATTAAAGGATATACGGCTAATGATATGGTAAGGTATCATAGGTGCAAAAAGAAAATAGACATTATTTTGAAATTTTTTGTGGTCCTTTTTACATTTAATAAGTTAAAATAATAAAATACTCATTACTTCCATTCATTTTTAATTTTTTTGGAATGTATTACCATTACAAGTATCATTATAACTAGTACACAATCTAATGTACACCGGACCAACAATATCAATCATAGGGTATTACAAACAGGATAGCAATTTGTATAAATTAGTTATTGACTCTTTATTATAAAATCCTCAAATAATATTATTCTTATGGATTAACACCCCACCCATTATGATGTTATGTATAACATTTAATCTAATGTTAATTGGACCGAACCACCAGCAATATTGTATACATTTGTCACTAAAATTTATCTTATAAAGATCATAAACACACTTGTCTTGCACATGTCAAATGACACAATATATCTTATACAATTATATCGTAAAAAACATAAGCATGAAGTATAGGAGGCTCAAGTGATATGTTACTATAATATAATTTATGAAGAAAACAACTTATTTTATACACGACCTCTATTCTTATATTAACAATATTTTTAACAAAGATTTAGTCAAATTTACCAAATTTTGACCATAGCAAAAATTGTTCACTAAAAACTTTCATATAAATATGAAATTATGAGCCTATTATTTATGACTTAATAACAAATATTTTCATAAGTAAAAAGTCATAAATTGAACTTTAATTTAAATGTATATGTTTGTGTGTGTGTTGGTGCGCATTTTGTTTTGCATATTGAATCATGTTTTAGATGGGGCTTTTATTTGTTGAATGAGATTGCTAGTTTACAAACAACCATTTAACACTATTACAAGGAGCCTGTCTAAAAAAAATTCCTGGAGGCTCAGCCCTAAAAATAAATAATATCATACTTATGTGGATTTAACTTCTGTTTAGCAAACACCACCAGTATAATATCATACTTATGTGGATTTAAAGTCTGGATATCAAACCCCACAAAGTTATATCAAATATTTAGTTCATACTCCATAACAATATCTCATATGCCTCCCAGTACCAGTATGGGATAGTTGGTTGGGAGTATGCCTCAGTTGTCATACTAATTTTCATACTAACTATATGATATTGTCATTAGTATTAGTTTCTATGATAAACTCCAACTACTTCCACTAGTAATGTGAAGAAAAGATATACATAGTTGTATATTACAAATATGATTCTAACTTAAATATTGATACACAATATACGGTAACAAAGGGTTTATATCTCATGGACCTTCTCATTATAGTAATGTGTAAATTAATTCTTTTATTTTCAAATTTTTAATTTTAGTAGGAGTATACTTTTAAATTTGTATAGCTGTTATAAAGAATCTTATATGTTTATCACTTTAAATATATCTAATAAAATAAATATTACCAATTATATTACTTTTTAATTATATAACTGATATCTAATATATAAATCAAATCATCTACCATATAATTTATTTATAACCTATAGTTTAAATTATGTTTGACCGTCTTTTTGATATTAATTTTTAAATCACATTATTAAACTGATCAAAACTAAAATTTGATATGTCATATTTATTATTATTTTTTATTTTTTTATTTAGGGTGTTTATGTTAATTAGTTTATATTAAAAATATTAAAAGTGTTATATTGCCAAATTAGATGATATCATATTTATTAAATAACAACGGTGCAATTAAAATATGTTCAAAAGATTAAAAAGTGGAACCGAACACTACCTTTCAAAATATTGTGAAATAATCACTACGAAATAAAAAATAAATAAAGATATACAACATAAAGAATTTGAAAAAAAAAATCATACTAAAATTAGTAATTATATAGGAAATTTACCTATAAAAAGAGTGTTTTCTTTTCACTAACCCTAACACCGCCTTGCCCCTAGTAATCCCATCTATTTCACATAGACTCAAATTTACACTAAACAATGATCAACATAATGGGAGATGAAAAAACAATGAAGAAAACCACCATCCACTTCCTATAAGGAACGTAGTAAATCAAGATTGGTACGTTATATTTCATTACTTCCCCGCTTGAAAAAGTAAATAAATATAGTTAGTTTTTTTCTAATTAATTGTTTTCTACACGTATTTCAAGGGGATTGGTTATGATACATCATTACATGATAAAAAATTAGAGTGAGAGGGAATGGGTGTACATGATTCTACCATAACATACCTTCTCTAAACAAGGTATGTGGTTCTAATTCATTTTCTTATTATTCTATTATATTGATGACATGATTAATATGCAATACTAATTTACATTTTTTAGTATACTCAATGACAAATAATTTGAATAAGGACATCTAACTTTCATGATGCATATGCCATTCATTACACTTACAAAAAATTAATGATATAGATTATGTGTTCAGAAACTTGAGATTTTGTGTAGGAGGATGTAGGTCAATTATGTGAGGTGAAGAGCCATTATATTAGATTGACTAGAGGCTTATATTAGTTTATAGTTTTAATTTAAAAGTGGTTTGTATTGGATCATCTCTTGCTATATATATCATGTTATAAATGATGTAAAACTTAATGCTAAAGTAAAACTTCTATTTTTTCAGTTGGTATTCATCAACATAGGGTACATTTACTCAATGTATTCATGATTTAATTTATTACATGCTATCATAGCTTTCCAGAGGGAACTTGTTTCAGATTTTTTTTTGCACCCAGTGCCAAAAGGAGTTGGTGCAATGCAGCCTACACGGGCTGCTTCTTTGCTCACCTGGGCTACTAATTTTTACCTTTATATGGATTAAAGTAAAAATGGTAAAAAAAATTAAGAATTGTTATTATAACATTCAAAGTTGAGCACATTTTAGATTATTGATAAATTTTTGTGCAAGTATATTTTTGCAATATTCTTGTGTGACTAGTTCATCTTAAAAAGGCACTCTCTGGCATAAATATTTATTGACTAGTTATTCTTAAAAATCCTCTAGGAAATCTATATTGCTAATTATATTTTACCATGTCTGTTGGAAGTGGAGTTCAAATGTTCACAATCCTGGACTCTTAAAATAGCTAGAATACAGCATGAAATGAGTCTCACTACAGTCTTAACTATGTGATTTAGGGTTTTTTATGTCTTGTGTCTTAAAACATTGTTTTTACTTCATTAAATTCATTAATGGAGGGGCATAGAATTGCTAATATATTTTACCATCTTTGTTGTAAGTGGACTTCAAATATTCACAATCCTGGACTCTTAGAATAACTGCAATACAGCACGAAATGAGTCTCAGTACAGTCTTAACTAGGTGATTTTGGTTTTTTTATGTCTTGTGTCTTAAAACATTGTTTTTACTTCATTAACAGAGGGCATACAGGTGTCAAGTATGTAAGCAGAAGCGAGGTTGTTGTTATGGTATGTAATTTAATTTATTTCTCTGTTGTTTCAGATCTTTTTCTTCTGTCTTATATTTCGACTTTTTATTTTTTGAGATGTTAAATTGGAAGATTCTTCCTATATTTTTTTATATTATTCTATGATGTAATTTATGTATGTAGAAGTTTACAAAATATTATAAGATGGTATCAGTTTTATGAATAGACTCTTTCCCATTTATATTTTTCTTCTTTACAAATACTGTAGATATTAGCTCAATTTTTTTCAGCCATGTACTTTTTCTTTCTTGTGTACTTTCATAAGTTACAGCTGAAATGCTTCCTGCACTATTCAAAATTGGTTTTGAAACCGCTATCCTGAAGGAGTTTTTCAACTTTGATATGCTTAGCGAACCCCAGACATTGTCGGATGAAATTATTGTTCATTCCTATAAAGCACCGGTGGAGGTCATGTATCAAAATTTGTGTGTCGTTCACGATGGTCGGTTTTTTGTTGTTTTTACTCAATATCTTAATGTTAGGCTTACAAATCTGATGTTAATATGATTTGTGGGAAGTTTTGCTGCAGTCTCGGGCTAAAACTTTTATAACATAATGTGCTAGATCTCGTCGTGGAACTTTTGTATTCGCAATATTGAGCAATTATTTATGATAACATATTGGTACCTCAGGTGATATTGTGACAATACATAATTACATCATGTATAAAGTGAGGATGGGGAGGCTTAATATGCGCATGAAGTGGAGTAGGCCACTTGTGCAACTAGGAGATAACTATAATTTACCTACAAATGCGGGAAGAACTTGTGGATATTCTTCATCTCGTATTCCATCATACAAGTCATTAACAATTTGATTTAGAAGAATATGGCTCACTTTTGGAGAAGTCAATAATTTTGAAAATAAAATACTTCAATAATTTGGTGTTTAATTTAGTTCTGTTATAATTTAATTTAGTTCTTTTGTAATAATGTATTTTAGTTTTAGTTGATTGTATCACTTATTGGATTATGAGTTAGTATCACTTATCAGATTATGACAATAATGAAAAATATATATATTATTCTGTTAATTGCATTTAAGTATTCGAGTTTATCCATTTGTTATGAATATTACCAAATTATTGGATCTACTTTACCATAATTTGCCTATAAAGAGACCAAATTCAAGCTATTTCCAACCATCTTCTTTAGCATAAACCGCCAAACTCAGGTCATTTTTAACAGTCTTCTTGAGCAAAAACGACCGAATTCAAATCACTTCCAACCATCTCCTTCAATATTGGTCACTTTTACTTAGTTGCTTTTGATCAGTCATTTTCGGCATACTGTTATATACACGACCAAATATAACTGACCAACTTTTTTCTGTCTATTTACAATCAAAATTGGTCGTAATAATCTTTTATTTGCGAACAACCTTTTGCAACCAAAATGGAAGCTAGTTAGTTGGAAATAGTGATGACATGACTTTAGACCGTGGCATGTAAGGTCATATAAAAAATTTGAAATCTTATAAACAACTGAAAAGCTCATTCGGTCAATGGTCAGTGTTGCTTTTTCCAACTAATAGGTCAAAACCAACCCAATTTAAACAAAGGTTCGGTTTTGCTTCCATTTCCAACCGGAAAGGGTCATTTACGACCAGTTTTTGGTTGTTTGTGATGTTTTTTTCTTGTAGTGAAAGTTACACTAATTAGCACCCAAAATAATGGGTTGCTTCAGTAAGTACATGGTCGATTCAGTCTTCAATTTGTAGAGTTCACAGTCTGGTATATGTAGAGTGTATTGACTGCATAAGCCACATTGTTCCTCCTTTACAATTGAAAAATCAAACAATGTTAGTCACAAAACACAAAGACATAAACTTAAATAAATAATATTATAAGTTTTACCTCTAAATCAAGTCATAACTCCTTGTATGTACATATGTCCTTGGATGATATAGTGTTAATAATAAAATTACAACTTTTACCTCTAAAAATCAAGTATGAGTTCCTTACATATACATATGTCCTTAGATGATATATATTATGTATCCAGAAAGTTTATAACAAATTATTGGATTATGTATGTTCTGAAAGATTACTAGGCATATGTCTACTGAATCCTGCACGGTGTCGGGTGAAATAGTTGTTAGTTTTGTTGTTCGTTCATATAATGTAAGAGTAGAGCTCATATATCAAAATTTGCATATAGTTCTTCTTAATGATCTGAAGGTTGGGTTAACAAATCTTATAGTTATGTAATTTGTGACATGGTTTTGCCGGCAGACATACACTTTTACAATTTAACGTGCTAAATATTTTGATTTTGTGGGACTTCTGCATCAACAAATACCTATGAAGCCTATACTTTGTCATAGTACTCAATCTTATCATGGCTAAAAATATATTTTTTTAATTATGAGTGCACAAGATAGATGATAAAAAAGAAAACTGAATTTATTTTGTAAGGCTACTAAGTAATATTTGGGGTTTTGGATGATAATTATTGTTATATCAATTTTAGAGTATGTTTCTTATTCCCTGCCTCCCCAAAACACTCTGGATACAAAGAAATCTCCTGTCATAGAGAAGAGATAATGAAAATTAAAATAAATGATAACCATATTCCGTGAATACTTTTTCAAAGAAAAATTAAAGGATATACGGCTAATGATATGGTAAGGTATCATAGGTGCAAAAAGAAAATAGACATTATTTTGAAATTTTTTGTCGTCCTTTTTACATTTATTAAGTTAAAATAATAGAATAATCATTACTTCCATTCATTTTTAAATTTTTTGGAATGTATTACTATTACAAGTATCATTATAACTAGTACACAATCTAATGTACACCGGACCAACAATATCAATCATAGGTTATTACAAAATGATAGCAATTTTGTATAAATTAGTTATTGACTCTTTGTTATAAAATCTTTAAATAATATTATTCTTATGGATTAACACCCCACCTTATGATATTATATATAACATTTAATCTAATGTTAATTGGACCGAACAACCAATAATTTTGTATACATTTGTCATTAAATTTATCTTATAAAGATTATAAACACTCTTGTCTTGCAGATGCCAAATGTCACAATATATCTTTATACAATTATATCTTAAAAAACATAACGATGAATTATAGGAGGTAAAAGTGATATGTTCCTATAATATAATTTATGCAGAAACAATTTATTTTATACACTACCTCTATTAATATATTAACATTATTTTTAACAAAGATTTAGTCAAATTTACCAAACACTTTCATATAAATATGAAATTATGAGCCTATTATTTATGACTTAATAAACAATATTTTCGTAAGTAAAAAGTCATAAATTGGACTTTAATTTAAATGTATATATTTGTGGGTGTGTTGGTGCACATTTTGTTTTGGATATTGAATCATATTTTAGATGGGCTTTTATTTGTGGAATGAGATTGCTAGTTTACAAACAACCATTTAACACTATTACAACCAAGCCTTCTAAAAAAAATTCCTCCAGGCTCAGCCCTAAAAATAAATAACATCATATTTATGTGGATTTAAAGTCTGTTTAGCAAACCCACCAAGTATAATATTGTACTTATGTGGATTTTAAAGTCTGTTTCGCAAAACCCACAAAGTTATATCAAATATTTAGTTCAATACTCCATAACAATCTCTCATATGCCTCCCAGTACCGGTGTGGGATAGGCAAGTGGGCTACCGTGATGGGCTCAAGGCTAGGCACGTGGGCCTTCTAGTATGAGAGTGGGCAGATTAGGCAGGTTGTTGGGAGTTGCCTCAGTTGTCATACTAATTTTCATACTAATATATGATATTTTTATTAGTATTAATTTCAATGATAAACTCCAACTACTTCCACTAGTAATGTGAAGAAAATATATACATAGTTGTATTACAAATAAGATTCTAACTTAAATATTGATACACAATATATGGTAAGAAATGGTTTTATCTCATGTAACTTCTCATTATTGGTAATGTGTAAATTAATTCTTTTATTTTCAAATTTTTATTTTTAGTAGGAGTATACTTTTAAATTTGTATTATGAGTTATAAGAATCTTATATGATTTATCACTTTAAAATATATCTAATAAAATAAATATTAACCAATTACATATACTTTTTAATTATATAACCGATATCTAATATATAAATCAAATCATCTATACATATAATTTATTTTATAAACCTATAGTTTAAATTATGTTGACCCGTCTTTTTGATATTTATTTTTAAATCACATTATTAAACTAATCAAAACTAAAATTTGATATGTCATATTTATTATTATTTATTATTTTTTATTAAGGGTGTTTATTGTTAATTAATTTATATTAAAAATATTAAATAAAAATGGTGCAATTAAGATATGTTCAAAAGATTAAAAAGTGGAACCGAACACTACCTTTTAAAATAATTGTGAAATAATCACTATGAAATAAAAAATAAATAAAGATATACAACATTAAGAATTTAAAAAAAAATTATAATAAAATTAGTAATTATATAGGAAATTTCCCTATAAAAAGAGTGTTAGCTTTTCACTAACCCTAACACTGCCTTGCCCCTAGTAATCCCATCTATTACACATAGACTCAAATTTACACTAAACAATGATGAACATAATGGGAGATGAAAAAAACAATGAAGAAAACCACCATCCACTCCCTATAAGGAAGGTAGTAAATCAAGATTGGTACGTTATATTTCTTTACTTCCCCTCTTGAAAAAATAAATACATATAGTTAGTTTTTTTATAATTAATTGTTTTCTACACGTATTTCAAGGGGATTGGTTATCATACATCATTACATGCTAAAAATTAGAGTGAGAGGGAATGAGTGTACAGGATTCTACCATAACATGCCTTCTCTAAACAAGGTATGTCGTTTTAATTCATTTTCTTATTATTCTATTATATTGATGACATGATTAATATGCAATACTAATTTACATTTTTTAGTAATACTGAAAGACAAATATTTTGAATAAGGACATCTAACTTTCATGATGCATATGCCATTCATTACACTTACAAAAAATTAAATGATATAGTTTACGTGTTCAGAAACTTGAGATTTTTTGTAGGAGGATGTAGGTCAATTATGTGTGGTGAAGAGCCATTATATTAGATTGACTTAGAGGCTTATATTAGTTTATAATTTTAATTTTAAAAGTGGTTTGTATTGGATCATCTCTGGCTATATATATCATGTTATAAATGATGTAAAATTTAATGCCAAAGTTAAACTTCTATTTTTTGAGTTGGTATTCATCAACATAGGGCACATTTACTCAATGCATTCATGATTTTATTTATTACAGGCTAGCATAGCTTCCTAGAGAGAACTTTGTTCCCATTTTTTTTGCACCCAGTGCCAAAAGGAGATGGTGCAATGTACCCTACACGGCTGCTTCTTTTGCTCACGCTGGGGCTACTAAATTTTACCTTTATATTGATTAAAGTAAAAATGGAAAAAGAGATTAAGAATTGTTATATATAACATTCAAAGTTGAGCGCACAATATTTTATAATATTTGATAAATTTTGGTGCAAGTATATTTTGCAATATTCTTGTGTGACTAGTTCAACTTAAAAAAACACTCTCTGGCATATATATTTATTAACTAGTTAGTCTTAAAAAATCCTCTAGAAAATCTATATTGCTAATTATATTTTTACACTGTTGGTTGGAAGTGGAGTTCAAATGTTCACAATCCTGGACTCTTAAAATAGGAGAGCATGAAATGAGTTTCACTACAGTCCTTACTACGTGATTTTGGGGTTTTTATGCCTTGTGTCTTAAAACATTGTTTTTACTTCATTAACAGAGGGCATAGAAGTGTCAAGTATGTAAGCAGAAGCCAGGTTATGGTTATGGTATGTCATCTAATTTATTTCTCTGTTGTTTCAGATCTTTTTCTTTTGTCTTATATTTCGACTTTTTATTTTCTGAGATGTTAAATTGGAAGATTCTACCTATATTTTTTTATATTATTCTATGATGTAATTTATGTATGTAGAAGTTTACAAAATATTATAAGATTGTATCAGCTTTATGAATAGACTATTTCCCATTTATATTTTTCTTGTTTACCAATTACTATAGATATTAGCTCAATTTTTTCTCACCTATGTACTTTTTCTTTCTTGTGTACTTTCAGAAGTTACAGCTGAAATGCTTCCTGCACTATTAAAAATTGGTTTTGAAACGGGTATCCTGAAAGAGTTTTTCAACTTTGATATGCTTAGCGAACTCCAGACATTGTCGGGTGAAATTATTGTTCATTCCTATAAAGCACCGGTGGAGGTCATGTATCAAAATTTGCGTGTCAGTCACGATGGTCCGCTTTTTGTTGTTTTTACTCAATATCTTAGGGTTAGACTTACAAATCTGATGGTAATATGATTTGTGGCAAGTTTTTGGTGCAGTCTCGGACTAAAACTTTTATAACTTAATGTGCTAGATCTCGTCGTGGAACTTTTGTATTCGCAATATTGAGAAATTTATTTATAATAATATATTGGTACCTCAGTGATACTGTGACAGTACATAATTACATCATGACTAAAAGTCAGGATGGGGAGGCCTAATATGCGCACGAAGTGGAGTAGGCCACTTGAGCAACTAGAAGATAACTATAATTTACCTACAAATGCGGGAAGAACTTGTGGATATTCTTCATCTATATTCCATCATACAAGTCATTAACAATTTGATTTAGAAGAATATGGCTCACTTTTGGAGAAGTTGATAAATTTGAAAATAAAATACTTCAAAAATTTGGTATTTAATTTAGTTCTGTTATAATTTATTTTAGTTTTTTTGTAATAATGTATTTTAGTTTTAGTTGATTCTATCGCTTATTGGATTATGAGATAGTATCACGTATCAGATTATGACAATAATAAAAAACATATATATTATTCTTTTAATTGCATTTAAGTATTCGAGTTTATCTATTTGTTATGAAAATTACCAAATTATTGAATCTACCTTACCATAATTTGCCTATAAAAGAGACCAAATTCAAGCTATTTCCAACCATCTTCTTCAGCATAAGCCGCCAAACTCGGGTCATTTTTAACAGTCTTCTTGAGCAAAAACGACCGAATTCAAATCACTTCCAACCATCTCCTTCAATATTAGTCACTTTTACTTAGTCGCTTTTGATCAGTCATTTTCGGCCTACTGTTATATACACGACCGAATATAACTGACCAAATTTTTTCTGTCTATTTACAATCAAAAATTGGTCGTAAATAATTTTTCATTTACGACCAACCTTTTGCAACCAAAATAGAAGCTAGTTAGTTGGAAATAGTGATGACATGGCTTTAGACCATGGCATGTGGGGTCATATAAAAAATTCGAAATCTTATAAACAACTGAAAAGCTCATTCAGTCAATGGTCGGTGTTGCTTTTTCCAACTGATGGGGCAAAACCAACCGAATTTTAAATGAAGGTTCGGTTTTGCATCCATTTCCAACCGGAAAGGATCATTTACGACCAGTTTTTGGTTGTTTGTGACATTTTTTTTCTTGTTGTGAAAGTTTCACTAATTAGCACCCAAAATAATGGGTTGCTTCAGTAAGTACTTGGTCGATTCAGTCTTCAAATTGTAGAGTTCACGGTCTTGTATATGTCGAGTGTATTGAGTGCATAAGCCACATTGTTCCTCTGTTATAATTGAAAAATCAAACAATGTTAGTCACAAAATACAAAGACTTAAACTTAAATAAATAATATTGTAACTTTTACCTCTAAATCAAGTCATAACTCCTTGTATGTACATATATCCTTAGATGATATAGTGTTAATAATAAAATTGCAACTTTTACCTCTAAAAATCAAGTATGAGTTCCTTACATGTACATATGTCCTTAGATGATATATTTTATGTATCTAGAAAGTTTATAACACATTATTGTAATATGTATGTTCTCAAAGATTACTAGGCATATGTCTACTGAACCCTGCACGGTGTCGGGTGAAATTAGTGTTCGTTTTGTTGTTCGTTCATATAAAGTTATAGTAGAGCTCATATATCAAAATTTGCATAAGGTTGGGTTTACAAATCTTATAGTAATGTAATTTGTGACAAGGTTTTGCTGGCAAACTTACACTTTTACAATTTAACGTGCTAAATATTTTGTGGGACTTCTGCATCAGCAAAGCAAATACCTATGAAGCCAATACTTTGTCATAGTACTCAATCTTATCATGGCTAAAAATATTTTTTTTAATTATGAGTGCACAAGATAGATGATAAAAAAGAAAACTGAATTTATTTTGTAAGGCTACTAAGTAATATTTGGGGTTTTCGATGATAATTATTTGTTATATCAAATTTTAGAGTATTTTAGAGTATGTTTCTTATTCCGTGCCTCCCCAACACACTCTGGATATGAAAGAAATCTCCTATAGAGAAGAGATAATGAAAATTAAAATAAATGATAACCATATTCGGTGAATACTTTTTCAAAGAAAAATTAAAGGATATACCCCTAATGATATGGTAAGGTATCATAGGTGCAAAAAGAAAATAGACATTATTTTGAAATTTTTTGTCGTCCTTTTTATATTTAATAAGTTAAAATAATAAAATACTCATTACTTCCATTCATTTTTAAATTTTTTGGAATGTATTACCATTACAAGTATCATTATAACTAGTACACAATCTAATGTACACCTGACCAACAATATCAATCATAGGTTATTACAAAATGATAGCAATTTTGTATAAATTAGTTATTGACTCTTTCTTATAAAATCCTTATATAATATTATTCTTATGGATTAACACCCCACCATATGATATTATGTATAACATTTAATCTAATGTTAATTGGAACCGAACAACCAGCAATATTGTATACATTTGTCACTAAATTTATCTTATAAAGATCATCAACACGCTTGTCTTGCACATGTCAAATGTCACAATATATCTTTATACAATTATATCTTAAAAAACATAACCATATATTATAGGAGGCTAAAGTGATATGTTCCTATAATATAATTTATGCAGAAACAACTTATTTTATACACTACCTCTATTCTTATATTAACATTATTTTAAACAAAGATTTAGTCAAATTTACCAAATTTTGACCATAGCAAAAATTGTTCACTAAAAACTTTCATATGAATTTGAAATTATGAGCCTATTATTTATGACTTAATAAACAAATATTTTAATAAGTAAAAAGTCATAAATTGAACTTTAATTTAAATATATATGTTTGTGGGTGTGTTGGTGCTCATTTTGTTTTGCATATTGAATCATGTTTTAGATGGGCTTTTATTTGTGGAATGAGATTGCTAGTTTACAAACAACCATTTAACACTATTACAAGGAAGCATTCTAAAAAAAATTCCTGTCCCTACAAATAAATAATATCATACTTATGTGGATTTAACCTTGTTTAGCAAACCCGCCAAGTATAATATCATACTTATGTGGATTTAAAGTCTGTTTAGCAAACCCACAAAGTTATATCAAATATTTAGTTCAATACTCCATAACAATATCTCGCCTCCCAGTACCAGTGTGGGATAGGCAAGTGGGCTACCCTGATGGGCTCAGGCTAGGCAGATTGTTGGGAGTTGTCTCAGTTGTCATACTAATTTTCATACTAATATATGATATTTTCATTAGTAATAATTTCTATGATAAACTCCAACTACTTCCACTAGTAATGTGAAGAAAATATATACATAGTTGTATATTACAAAATTATATCAAATATTTAGTTCAATACCCCATAACAATATCTCATATGCCTCCCAGTACAAGTGTGAGATAGGCAAGTGGGCTACCCTGATGGGCTCAAGGCTAGGCAGATTGTTGGGAGTTGCCTCAGTTGTCATACTAATTTTCATACTAATATATGATATTTTCATTAGTAATAATTTCTATGATAAACTCCAACTACTTCCACTAGTAATGTGAAGAAAATATATACATAGTTGTATATTACAAATATGATTCTAACTTAAATATTTATACACAATATATGGTAACAAAGGGTTTTATCTCATGTAACTTCTCATTATTGGTAATGTGTAAATTAATTCTTTTATTTTCAAATTTTCATTTTTAGTTGGAGTGTACTTTTAAATTTGTATTATGAGTTATAAGAATCTTATATGATTTATCACTTTAAAATATATCTAATAAAATAAATATTAACCAATTACATAAACTTTTCAATTATATAACCGATATCTAATATATAAATCAAATCATCTATACATATAATTTATTTTATAAACCTATAGTTTAAATTATGTTGACCAGTCTTTTTGATATTAATTTTTAAATCACATTATTAAACTAATCAAAACTAAAATTTGATATGTCATATTTATGATTATTTTTTATTTTTTATTTAGGGTGTTTATTGTTAATTAGTTTATATTAAAAATATTAAAAGTGTTATATTGCAAATTATATGAAATCATATTTATTAAATAACAACGGTGCAATTAAAATATGTTCAAAAGATTAAAAAGTGGAACCGAACACTACCTTTCAAAATAATTGTGAAATAATCACTACGAAATAAAAAATAAATAAAGATATACAACATAAAGAATTTGAAAAAAAAAATCATAATAAAATTAGTAATTATATAGGAAATTTACCTATAAAAAGAGTGTTTTCTTTTCACTAACCATAAAACCGCCTTGCCCCTAGTAATCCCATCTATTTCACATAGACTCAAATTTACACTAAACAATGATCAACATAATCGGAGATGAAAAAAACAATGAAGAAAATCACCATCCACTTCCTATAAGGAACGTAGTAAATCAAGATTCGTAATTTTATTTCTTTACTTCCGTGCTTGAAAAAGTAAATAAATATAGTTAGTTTTTTTCTAATTAATTGTTTTCTAAAGGTATTTCAAGGGGATTGGTTATGATACATCATTACATGATAAAAATTAGAGTGAGGGAATGGGTGTACAGGATGCTACCATAACATGCCTTCTCTAAACTAGGTATGTGGTTCTAATTCATTTTCTTATTCTTCTATTATATTGATGACATGATTAATATGCAATACTAATTTACATTTTTTAGTAATACTGAATGACAAATAAGTTGAATAAGGACATCTAACTTTCATGATGCATATGCCATTCATTACACTTACAAAAAATTAAATGATATAGCTTATGTGTTCAGAAACTTAAGATTTTGTGTAGGAGGATGTAGGTCAATTATGTGAGGTGAAGAGCCATTATATTAGATTGACTTAGAGGCTTATATTAGTTTAAAATTTTAATTTTAAAAGTGGTTTGTATTGGATCATCTCTTGCTATATATATCATGTTATAAATGATGTAAAACCTAATGCTAAAGTAAAACTTCTATTTTTTCAGTTGGTATTCATCAACATAGGGTACATTTACTCAATGTATTCATGATTTAATTTATTACATGCTATCATAGCTTTCCAGAGGGAACTTGTTTCAGATTTTTTTTGCACCCAGTGCCAAAAGGAGATGGTGCAATGCACCCTACACGGCTGCTTCTTTTGCTCACGCTGGGGCTAATAATTTTTACCTTTATATGGATTAAAGTAAAAATGGTAAAAGAAATTAAGAATTGTTATATATAACATTCAAAGTTGAGCACATTTTAGATTATTTGATAAATTTTGGTGCAAGTATATTTTGCAATATTCTTGTGTGACTAGTTCATCTCAAAAAGGCACTCTCTGGCATAAATATTTATTGACTAGTTATTCTTAAAAAATCCTCTAGAAAATCTATATTGCTAATTATATTTTACCATGTTTGTTGGAAGTGGAGTTCAAATGTTCACAATCCTGGTCGTGGACTCTTAAAATAGCTGGAATACAGCATGAAATGAGTCTCACTACCGTCCTAATTACGTGAATTAGGGTTTTTTATGTCTTGTGTCTTAAAACATTGTTTTTACTTCATTAATAGAGGGGCATAGAATTGCTAATTATATTTTACCATCTTTGTTGTAAGTGGAGTTCAAATATTCACAATCCTGGACTCTTAAAATAGCTGCAATACAGCATGAAATGAGTCTCAGTACAGTCTTAACTACGTGATTTTTGGTTTTTTATGTCTTGTGTCTTAAAACATTGTTTTTACTTCATTAACAGAGGGCATAGACGTGTCAAGTATATAAGCAGAAGCGAGGTTGTGGTTATGGTATGTCATGTAATTTATTTCTCTGTTGTTTCAGATCTTTTTCTTCTATCTTATATTATTCTATGATGTAATTTATGTATGTAGAAGTTGACAAAATATTATAAGATGGTATCAGTTTTATGAATCGTCTCTTTCCCATTTATACTTTTCTTGTTTACAAATTACTATAGATATTAGGTCAATTTTTTCCCAGCCATGTACTTTTTCTTTCTTGTTTACTTTCAAAAGTTACAGCTGAAATACTTCCTGCACTATTCAAAATTGGTTTTGAAACCGGTATCCTTAAGGAGTTTTTCAACTTTGATATGCTTAGCGAACCCCAGACATTGTCCGGTGAAATTATTGTTCATTCCTATAAAGCACCGGTGGAGGTAATGTATCAAAATTTGTGTGTCATTCACGATCGTCGGCTTTTTATTGTTTTTACTCAATATCTTAAGGTTAAGCTTACAAATCTGATGTTAATATGATTTGTGGCCAGTTTTTGCTGCAGTCTCGGGCTAAAACTTTTATAACTTAATGTGCTAGATCTCGTCGTGGAACTTTTGTATTCGCAATATTGAGCAATTTATTTATGATAACATATTGGTACGTCAGGTGATACTGTGACAGTACATAATTACATTATGACTAAAAGTCAGGATGGGGAGGCCTAATATGCTCACGAAATGGAGTAGGCCACTTGTGCAACTAGAAGATAACTATAATTTACCTACAAATGCGGGAAGAACTTGTGGATATTCTTCATCTCGTATTTGAGCATACAAGTGATTAACAAATTGATTTAGAAGAAGATGGCTCACTTTTCAAGAAGTCGATAATTTTGAAGATAAAAGACTTCAATAATTTGGTGTTTAATTTGGTTCCGGTATAATTTAATTTAGATTTTTTGTAATAATGTATTTTAGTTTTAGTTGATTGTATCACTTATTGGATTATGAGATAGTTTCACTTATCAGATTATGAAAATAATGAAAAACATATATATTATTCAGTTAATTGCATTTAAGTATTCGAGTTTATCTATTGGTTATGAAAATTACCAAATTATTGGATCTACTTTACCATAATTTGCCTATGAAAGACACCAAACTCAAGCTATTTCCAACCATCTTCTTCAGCATAAGCCGCCAAACTCAAGTAATTTTCAACAGTCTTCTTGAGCAAAAATGACTGAATTCAAATCACTTCCAATCTTCTCCTTAATATTGGTCACTTTTACTTAGTCGCTTTTGATTAGTCATTTTCAGCCTACAGTTATATACACGACCAAATATAAGCGACCAACTTTTTTCTGTCTATTTACAATCAAAAAATTGGTGGTTAATAATTTTACATTTACAACCAACCTTTTGCAACCAAAATAGAAGCTAGTTAGTTGGAAATAGTGACATGGCTTTAGACCGTGGCATGTGGGGTCATATAATAAGAAATTGAAATCTTATAAACAACTGAAAAGCTCATATAAAGCAACGGTAGACCTCATATATCAAAATTTTATAGTAATTTAATTTATGACAAGGTTTTGCTCGAAGACTTACACTTTTACAATTTAACATGCTAAATATTTTATGGGATTTCTGCATCTGCAAATACCTATGAAGCCTATACTTTGTCATAGTACTCAATCTTATCATGGCTAAAACTATATTATTAATTATGAGTGCACAATCTTAACATAACGATGAATTAGCACCCAAAACAATTGGTAGATTCAGTCTTCAATTTGTAGAGTTCATTGTCTTGTATCTGTAGAGTGTATTCAGTGCATGAGCGACATTGTTCCTCCTTAGAGTTGAAAAATCAAACAATGTTAGTCACAAAACACAAAGACATAAACTTAAATAAATAACATTACATCTTTTACCTCTGAATCAAGTCTGAGCTCCTTGTATGTAGATATGTCCTTACATGATATAGTTTAAATAAATAAAATTGTAACTTTTACCTCTAAAAATCAAATATGAGTTCCTTCCATGTACACATGTCCTTAGATGATATAGTTTATGTATTTAGAAAGTTTATAATAGATTATCAGATTATGTAAAATCCGAAAGTTCACTAGGCATATGTCTAGTGAACCCCACACACATAGACGGTGTCGGGTGAAATTGTTGTTCGTTCATATAAAGCATTAGTAGAGCTCATATATCAAAATTTGCATATAGTTCTTCTTAATGATCTAAAGTTATGGTTTATAAATTATAGTAATATAATTTGTGACAAGATTTTGCTAGCATACTTTGTTGGTTTAATCTAATACTTCTCTTAACATTTATTTGTTTATGTTTGTTTAATTGCAAACATCTATATGGACTTGGTCATGTAGTTGTGGAGTGTATTTATGAGTTTCATGAATAAAGGTTACTAGTAGAGTATTTTCAGGAGTGTAGTTAGTTGTTCCTATTTTCTTGCTCATCAGTACGTGATGTACTTGATCTATATATGTATTTTTCTGCAGCTTAATAATACAACAGACAAGCCTTTTATTTTCTCAGTTTCATACTATCACAACTTATAACATATATCTGTATACGACCATTTATAGGTTCAAGAAATTGGTATCAGAGCTTGGTTACGTGTTGAATGCCCAAATATATGCCAAAGGCTGCAGCGATGGAAACCGAACAAAATAAAGGAAGGTGGAATGGGTCAGAGTTATCCGATGTGATCCAAAAGTAATTACGCAGCGTACTCCTTGAAGATGAAGGTGTATATGCAAGCTCATGGCGTAAGGGATGTCATCGAGCCCAAGGATCCAAAGGCAACGATCTTTGGAAAAACTGACAAGGTAGCTTTGGCACTGATTTACCAAGGTATACCTGAAGACATGTTGTTGTCATTAGCGGAGAAAGAGATAGTGAAGGATGTATGGGATGCCATCAAAACTATGTGTCTTGGAGCGGATCGAGTCAAGAAAGCAAGAGTACAAACTCTGAAAGCTGAGTTCGAGTCCATGAGTATGAAAGAGACAGAGACAATTAACGAGTTTCGTATGAAACTTAATGGATTAGTAACAAACATTCGAGCACTTGGAGAGGAAGTTGAAGAAAGCTATGTGGTAAAAAAGATACTACGTGTTGTCCCAACAAAATTTTTACAAATTGCATCAGCAATCGAACAATTTTGCAATGTGGAAAGATTTCTATTGAGGAAACTGTTGGATCACTAAAGGCCCATGAAGAGAGATTGGAGGGGCAGTCTGAAAGTGTCAATAATCTTCTCCTGCTCACAAAAGAGGAGTGGACAAAAAAGGAAGCTAACAAAGGGAAATTGCTGATGACTAAAGAATAATGGTCGAGACGATTTTACAGAGGTCTTGGAAACTCTTTCTCAAATCAAAGGAGTCCGAACAAGGAAGGTGGACGTGTTGCTCGTGATAAAACCAGGGTAAGGTGTTTCAATTGTCACTTGTACGGGCACTATGCAGCGGATGTCGTAACATGGATCAAATAGATGATGATGAGCCTGCACCATTGTTGACTGAACATGGAGAGAAACATGAGAACATGATGCTTCTGAATAAAGAAAGTTTTGTGATGAAATTGAGTATTGACAGAAGTGGAAATACAAACGAATCAAATGTCCGAGTACTCGACATTGGAGAAAGTAATCACATGACGGGTCAAAAATCGAATTTCAAATCTCTAGATGAAAATGTGACAGGTCAAGTAAGATTTGGAGACGGTTCGAAGGTAGAGATAAAGGGAAAAGGCTCCATAAGATTAAGCTGTAAGAATGGCGAGGAACGTGAACTACGTGAGGTATTTTATATTCCATCTTTGTGCAATAATATAATAAGCCTGGGTCAATTGTCTGAAGCTGGTAACAAAAGGGTGATGAATGGAGAGTTCTTGTGGGTCCATGATTGTCAAGGCAAGCTGCTGATGAAAAGTTAAAAGATCAGCAAATCGCCTGTACAAAATAATCACTTAAAATGATAGGCAAAAGTGTTTGATGTGAAGGGAAAATGAAAATGCATGGATTTGGCACTCTTGTCTTGGGCATGTAAATTTTAAAGCTATGGAATTGATGTTAGCAAACAAGATGGTACATGGCTTCCTAAAATTTGTGTCACTTGAAGAAATATGCTCTTGTTGTTTAATGTCAAAACAGGAGAGGAAACCTCTTCCATCTAAGTCAAAATACTCTACCAACAAGGTACTTGAACTCGTACATGGCGACATATATGGACCAATAATGCCAACCACGTATTCAGGTAACAAATACTTCATGCTTCTAGTAGATGATTATAGTCACATTATGTGGGCATATTTGTTGAAGAGTAAGGATGAGGCCTTCGATGCATTTAAGAAGTTTAATGCCAAAGTAGAAACTGACACGGAGAAGAAATTCAAGGTTTTTAGAACAAATCGTGGGGGAGTTCAACTCCAAGGAATTCTCTGATTTCTGTAAAGCCAGTGGTATTGTCAGACATCTTACGGCTCCATACACTCCACAATAAAATGGAGTGGTGGAGCGTAGGAATAGAACAATAGTTGAAATGGTGAGAAGCTATCTGAAATAGATGCACATGCCTGCTAATTTTTGGGGCGAGGCAGTAAGATATACTATATATGTCTTGAATAGGCTGCCCACGAGAGCACTGTCAGGAGTGACGCCTTATGAGGCTTGGAAAAAAGAGAAACCAAACATTGGGGAGATCAAAGTTTTTGGTTGAAAGGCGTATATGAATGTGCGGAATAACTTAATCAAGAAGTTAGATGATCGTAGCCGAAGTGGTAAATTTGGGCAAGAAGCCAGGCATGAAGGCTTACAGGTTGTACGACCCCGAAAGCAACAAGATAATGATTAGTCATGATGTAGTTTTTGAAGAAAATGAGGCATGGCCATGGAACGAACAACAAGATGAAAGAAAGGAACAACGAGAAAGGCTGATAGTGGTGGGAGAACATGCAACAGGTGACTTGATTGAAAACAGTGGAATGCTTGTAATGTTTTAAAAATAACAGCGAGTCCTAAAAGCTCAGAATTATCAATACCACAATGGTCACAGGGTAGTCAAGAAGAAAACTCGTAAGACATTGACAGACCCATAATGTCCTCTGGACATAGGGTACAGCAAAGTGGAGGTGAAATCTCGGGTGAAAGCACAGAGCCAAAAAGATACAGGATTCTCGCAGACATCTATGACAATACTGATCAGGTGGAGTTGGATGAGGAGCCCATGCTTATGGGTTTAGACGAGCCTGTCAACTTTGATCAAGCAAAGACAGAGAAATGCCGGAGACAAGCAATGAAGGCTGAGATTGATTCTATTCAAAGAAATGGAACATGGGTATTAACTGATCTTCCAAGTGGACAAAAGATAATTGGGCTAAAATGGAAATACAAACTGAAACGAGATGCGAGTGGTAACATCGTGAAGCACAAGGAACGTCTCGTGGCAAATGGATATTCACAGGAGTATGGCATTGATTCTAATGAAATTTACGCACCTGTAACAAGGCTTGAAATGATACGTATTTTATTGGCTTTAGCTGCACAAAACTCCTGGTAGGTGCATCATATAGATGTGAAGACCGCATTTTTGAATGAGGAGATATATGAGGAAGTTTTTGTAATGCAACCGGAAGGGTTTGAAAAGAAAGGCCAGGAAAAGAAGGTGTACAAATTGCTGAAGGCGTTGTATGGACTTAAACAAGCCCCTCGTGCTTGGTACGCGAAATTAAACAAATACCTGGAGAATCTGGGATTTCAGAGGTGCCCATATGAGCATGCAATGTACACACGAAGAAACAAAGGCGATGCACTGATAGTTGGTGTATATGTAGATGACCTCTTAATCCCAGGAACTAGCTTGGAAGTTGTTGAAGAATTTAAAAGGGAAATGAGTGCTCAATTAGATATGAGTGATCTCGGATTATTAACATACTACCTAGGAATCGAGTTCGAACAAGAAACAGTTTTATTGAGTTAAAACAGTCAGTCACGCTCGTAAAATTCTCAAGAAAGCAGGCCTATCAGAGTGTAATCCTACTAAGTTTCCACTAGATCCAAAGGATCAAATCACAAAGGACGAAGGTGGCAAATAAGTTGATGTGACTCAATTCAAAAGTATGGTTGGGGGCCTGAGATACTTGGTACACACTAGGCTGGATAAAGCTTTTGCAGTGGGAATTCTTAGTCACTATATGGAGCATCCAACCGTTATGCATAAGAATGTTGCGAAGAGAATCCTCACGTACATAAAGGGAACACTAGACTTTGGTTTAGTGTATTGAAGGGAGAACTGCAACAATGTTTTAACTGGATTCTCGACAGTGACTTGGCTGGCAACATAGAAGATAGAAAGAGCACAAGAGGAGTTATTTTCTATTTAAATGACAACTTGGTTACATGGATGTCTTAGAAACAAAAATGCGTAACTTTATGCTTGTGCGAGGCAGAATTCATGGCTGCTACAGCTGCTGCGTGCCAAGGAATTTGGTTAAGGAACTTGTTGTCTCAGATTACAGATGAAAGAATTGGGCCAATCACACTCTATATCGACAAGAAGTCTACAATAGACATAGCTAAAAATCATGTGTTTCATGGTTGTAGCAAGCATATCGATATACGATACCATTTTATACGTAAATGTGTTGATCGTGGTGAGATAATAGTGAAACATATTGCAGCAATAGGACAGATTACTATTTTTCTTGTTTACATATTACTATAGATATTAGATCAATTTTTTCCCACCTATGTACTTTTTCTTTCTTGTGTACTTTCTGAAGTTACAGCTGAAATGCTTCCTCCACTATTAAAAATTGGCTTTGAAACGGGTATCCTGAAGGAGTTTTTCAACTTTGATATGCTTAGCGAAATCCAGACATTGTCGGGTGAAATTATTGTTCATTCCTATAAAACACTGGTGGAGGTCATGTATCAAAATTTGCGTGTCATTCACGATGGTCCGCTTTTTGTTGTTTTTACTCAATATTTTAAGGTTAGGCTTACAAATCTGATGGTAATATGATTTGTGGCAAGTTTTTGGTGCAGTCTCAGACTAAAACTTTTATAACTTAATGTGCTAGATCTCGTCGTAGAACTTTTGTATTCGCAATATTGAGAAATTTATTTATGATAATATATTGGTACCTCCGGTGATACTGTGACAGTACATAATTACATCATAACTAAAAGTCAGGATGGGGAGGCCTAATATGTGCATGGAGTGGAGTAGGCCACTTGAGCAACTAGAAGATAACTATAATTTACCTACAAATGCGGGAAGAACTTGTGGATATTCTTCATCTCGTATTCCATCATACAAGTCATTAACAATTTGATTTAGAAGAATATGGCTCACTTTTGGAGAAGTTGATAAATTTGAAAATAAAATACTTCAATAATTTGGTATTTAATTTAGTTCTGTTATAATTTATTTTAGTTTTTTTGTAATAATGTATTTTAGTTTTAGTTGATTGTATCACTAATTGGATTATGAGATAGTATCACGTATCAGATTATGACAATAATAAAAAACATATATATTATTCTTTTAATTGCATTTAAGTATTCGAGTTTATCTATTTGTTATGAAAATTACCAAATTATTGGATCTACTTTACCATAATTTGCCTATAAAAGAGACCAAATTCAAACTATTTCCAACCATCTTCTTCAGCATAAGCCGCCAAACTCGGGTCATTTTTAACAGTCTTCTTGAGCAAAAATGACCGAATTCAAATCACTTCCAACCATCTCCTTCAATATTAGTCACTTTTACTTAGTCGTTTTTGATCAGTCATTTTCGGCCTACTGTTATATACACGACTGAATATAACTGACCAACTTTTTTCTGTCTATTTACAATCAAAAGTTGGTCGTAAATAATTTTTCATTTGCGACCAACCTTTTGCAACCAAAATAGAAGCTAGTTAGTTGGAAATAGTGATGACATGGCTTTAGACCGTGGCATGTGGGGTCATATAAAAATTTCGAAATCTTATAAACAACTGAAAAGCTCATTCGATCAATGGTCGGTGTTGCTTTTTCCAACTGATGGGTCAAAACCAACCCAATTTTAAACGAAGGTTCGGTTTTGCATCCGTTTCCAACCGGAAAGGGTCATTTACGACCAGTTTTTGGTTGTTTGTGACATTTTTTTTCTTGTTGTGAAAGTTTCACTAATTAGCACCTAAAATAATGGGTTGCTTGAGTAAGTACTAGGTCGATTCAGTCTTCAAATTGTAGAGTTCACGGTCTTGTATATGTCGAATGTATTGAGTGCATAAGCCACATTGTTCCTCCGTTATAATTGAAAAATTAAACAATGTTAGTCACAACATACAAAGACATAAACTTAAATAAATAATATTGTAACTTTTACCTCTAAATCAAGTCATAATTCCTTGTATGTACATATGTCCTTAGATGATATAGTGTTAATAATAAAATTGCAACTTTTACCTCTAAAAATCAAGTATGAGTTCCTTACATGTACATATGTCCTTAGATGATATATTTTATGTATCTAGAAAGTTTATAACACATTATTGGAATATGTATGTTCTCAAAGATTACTAGGCATATGTCTACTGAACCCTGCACGGTGTCGGGTGAAATTATTGTTCGTTTTGTTGTTCCTTCATATAAAGTTATAGTAGAGCTCATATATCAAAATTTGCACAAGGATGGGTTTACAAATCTTATAGTAATGTAATTTGTGACAAGGTTTTGCTGGCAGACTTACACTTTACAATTTAACGTGCTAAATATTTTGTGCGACTTCTGCATCAGCAAAGCAAATACCTATGAAGCCAATACTTTGTCATAGTACTCAATCTTATCATGGCTAAAAATATTTTTTTAATTATGAGTGCACAAGATAGATGATAAAAAAGAAAATTGAATTTATTTTGTAAGGCTACTAAGTAATATATGGGGTTTTGGATGATAATTATTTGTTATATCAATTTTAGAGTATTTTAGAGTATGTTTCTTATTCCCTCCTCCCCAACACACTCTGGATACGAAAGAAATCTCCTGTCATACATAAGAGATAATGAAAATTAAAATAAATGATAACCATATTCGGTGAATACTTTTTCAAAGAAAAATTAAAGGATATACGGCTAATGATATGGTAAGGTATCATAGGTGCAAAAAGAAAATAGACATTATTTTGAAATTTTTTGTGGTCCTTTTTACATTTAATAAGTTAAAATAATAAAATACTCATTACTTCCATTCATTTTTAATTTTTTTGGAATGTATTACCATTACAAGTATCATTATAACTAGTACACAATCTAATGTACACCGGACCAACAATATCAATCATAGGTTATTACAAAATGATAGCAATTTTGTATAAATTAGTTATTGACTCTTTATTATAAAATCCTCAAATAATATTATTCTTATGGATTAACACCCCACCTTATGATGTTATGTATAACATTTAATCTAATGTTAATTGGACCGAACCACCAGCAATATTGTATACATTTGTCACTAAATTTATCTTATAAAGATCATAAACACACTTGTCTTGCACATGTCAAATGACACAATATATCTTTATACAATTATATCTTAAAAAACATAAGCATGAATTATAGGAGGCTCAAGTGATATGTTACTATAATATAATTTATGAAGAAACAACTTATTTTATACACTACCTCTATTCTTATATTAACAATATTTTTAACAAAGATTTAGTCAAATTTACCAAATTTTGACCATAGCAAAAATTGTTCACTAAAAACTTTCATATAAATATGAAATTATGAGCCTATTATTTATGACTTAATAAACAAATATTTTCATAAGTAAAAAGTCATAAATTGAACTTTAATTTAAATGTATATGTTTGTGGGTGTGTTGGTGCGCATTTTGTTTTGCATATTGAATCATGTTTTAGATGGGCTTTTATTTGTTGAATGAGATTGCTAGTTTACAAACAACCATTTAACACTATTACAAGGAAGCCTTCTAAAAAAAATTCCTGGAGGCTCAGCCCTAAAAATAAATAATATCATACTTATGTGGATTTAACTTCTGTTTAGCAAACCCACCAAGTATAATATCATACTTATGTGGATTTAAAGTCTGGATATCAAACCCACAAAGTTATATCAAATATTTAGTTCAATACTCCATAACAATATCTCATATGCCTCCCAGTACCAGTATGGGATAGGTGTTGGGAGTTGCCTCAGTTGTCATACTAATTTTCATACTACTATATGATATTTTCATTAGTATTAGTTTCTATGATAAACTCCAACTACTTCCACTAGTAATGTGAAGAAAATATATACATAGTTGTATATTACAAATATGATTCTAACTTAAATATTGATACACAATATACGGTAACAAAGGGTTTTATCTCATGTAACTTCTCATTATTAGTAATGTGTAAATTAATTCTTTTATTTTCAAATTTTTAATTTTAGTAGGAGTATACTTTTAAATTTGTATTATGTGTTATAAGAATCTTATATGATTTATCACTTTAAAATATATCTAATAAAATAAATATTAACCAATTATATATACTTTTTAATTATATAACTGATATCTAATATATAAATCAAATCATCTACCCATATAATTTATTTTATAAACCTATAGTTTAAATTATGTTGACCGTCTTTTTGATATTAATTTTTAAATCACATTATTAAACTGATCAAAACTAAAATTTGATATGTCATATTTATTATTATTTTTTATTTTTTTATTTAGGGTGTTTATTGTTAATTAGTTTATATTAAAAATATTAAAAGTGTTATATTGCAAATTATATGATATCATATTTATTAAATAACAACGGTGCAATTAAAATATGTTCAAAAGATTAAAAAGTGGAACCGAACACTACCTTTCAAAATAATTGTGAAATAATCACTACGAAATAAAAAATAAATAAAGATATACAACATAAAGAATTTGAAAAAAAAAATCATACTAAAATTAGTAATTATATAGGAAATTTACCTATAAAAAGAGTGTTTTCTTTTCACTAACCCTAACACCGCCTTGCCCCTAGTAATCCCATCTATTTCACATAGACTCAAATTTACACTAAACAATGATCAACATAATGGGAGATGAAAAAACAATGAAGAAAACCACCATCCACTTCCTATAAGGAACGTAGTAAATCAAGATTGGTACGTTATATTTCATTACTTCCCCGCTTGAAAAAGTAAATAAATATAGTTAGTTTTTTTCTAATTAATTGTTTTCTACACGTATTTCAAGGGGATTGGTTATGATACATCATTACATGATAAAAATTAGAGTGAGAGGGAATGGGTGTACATGATTCTACCATAACATACCTTCTCTAAACAAGGTATGTGGTTCTAATTCATTTTCTTATTATTCTATTATATTGATGACATGATTAATATGCAATACTAATTTACATTTTTTAGTAATACTCAATGACAAATAATTTGAATAAGGACATCTAACTTTCATGATGCATATGCCATTCATTACACTTACAAAAAATTAAATGATATAGATTATGTGTTCAGAAACTTGAGATTTTGTGTAGGAGGATGTAGGTCAATTATGTGAGGTGAAGAGCCATTATATTAGATTGACTTAGAGGCTTATATTAGTTTATAGTTTTAATTTTAAAAGTGGTTTGTATTGGATCATCTCTTGCTATATATATCATGTTATAAATGATGTAAAACTTAATGCTAAAGTAAAACTTCTATTTTTTCAGTTGGTATTCATCAACATAGGGTACATTTACTCAATGTATTCATGATTTAATTTATTACATGCTATCATAGCTTTCCAGAGGGAACTTGTTTCAGATTTTTTTTGCACCCAGTGCCAAAAGGAGTTGGTGCAATGCAGCCTACACGGGCTGCTTCTTTTGCTCACCCTGGGCTACTAATTTTTACCTTTATATGGATTAAAGTAAAAATGGTAAAAAAAATTAAGAATTGTTATATATAACATTCAAAGTTGAGCACATTTTAGATTATTTGATAAATTTTTGTGCAAGTATATTTTGCAATATTCTTGTGTGACTAGTTCATCTTAAAAAGGCACTCTCTGGCATAAATATTTATTGACTAGTTATTCTTAAAAAATCCTCTAGGAAATCTATATTGCTAATTATATTTTACCATGTCTGTTGGAAGTGGAGTTCAAATGTTCACAATCCTGGACTCTTAAAATAGCTAGAATACAGCATGAAATGAGTCTCACTACAGTCTTAACTATGTGATTTAGGGTTTTTTATGTCTTGTGTCTTAAAACATTGTTTTTACTTCATTAAATTCATTAATGGAGGGGCATAGAATTGCTAATTATATTTTACCATCTTTGTTGTAAGTGGACTTCAAATATTCACAATCCTGGACTCTTAGAATAACTGCAATACAGCACGAAATGAGTCTCAGTACAGTCTTAACTAGGTGATTTTTGGTTTTTTATGTCTTGTGTCTTAAAACATTGTTTTTACTTCATTAACAGAGGGCATACAGGTGTCAAGTATGTAAGCAGAAGCGAGGTTGTTGTTATGGTATGTAATTTAATTTATTTCTCTGTTGTTTCAGATCTTTTTCTTCTGTCTTATATTTCGACTTTTTATTTTTTGAGATGTTAAATTGGAAGATTCTTCCTATATTTTTTTATATTATTCTATGATGTAATTTATGTATGTAGAAGTTTACAAAATATTATAAGATGGTATCAGTTTTATGAATAGACTCTTTCCCATTTATATTTTTCTTCTTTACAAAATACTGTAGATATTAGCTCAATTTTTTTCAGCCATGTACTTTTTCTTTCTTGTGTACTTTCATAAGTTACAGCTGAAATGCTTCCTGCACTATTCAAAATTGGTTTTGAAACCGCTATCCTGAAGGAGTTTTTCAACTTTGATATGCTTAGCGAACCCCAGACATTGTCGGATGAAATTATTGTTCATTCCTATAAAGCACCGGTGGAGGTCATGTATCAAAATTTGTGTGTCGTTCACGATGGTCGGTTTTTTGTTGTTTTTACTCAATATCTTAATGTTAGGCTTACAAATCTGATGTTAATATGATTTGTGGGAAGTTTTTGCTGCAGTCTCGGGCTAAAACTTTTATAACATAATGTGCTAGATCTCGTCGTGGAACTTTTGTATTCGCAATATTGAGCAATTTATTTATGATAACATATTGGTACCTCAGGTGATATTGTGACAATACATAATTACATCATGTATAAAGTGAGGATGGGGAGGCTTAATATGCGCATGAAGTGGAGTAGGCCACTTGTGCAACTAGGAGATAACTATAATTTACCTACAAATGCGGGAAGAACTTGTGGATATTCTTCATCTCGTATTCCATCATACAAGTCATTAACAATTTGATTTAGAAGAATATGGCTCACTTTTGGAGAAGTCAATAATTTTGAAAATAAAATACTTCAATAATTTGGTGTTTAATTTAGTTCTGTTATAATTTAATTTAGTTCTTTTGTAATAATGTATTTTAGTTTTAGTTGATTGTATCACTTATTGGATTATGAGTTAGTATCACTTATCAGATTATGACAATAATGAAAAATATATATATTATTCTGTTAATTGCATTTAAGTATTCGAGTTTATCCATTTGTTATGAATATTACCAAATTATTGGATCTACTTTACCATAATTTGCCTATAAAAGAGACCAAATTCAAGCTATTTCCAACCATCTTCTTTAGCATAAACCGCCAAACTCAGGTCATTTTTAACAGTCTTCTTGAGCAAAAACGACCGAATTCAAATCACTTCCAACCATCTCCTTCAATATTGGTCACTTTTACTTAGTTGCTTTTGATCAGTCATTTTCGGCATACTGTTATATACACGACCAAATATAACTGACCAACTTTTTTCTGTCTATTTACAATCAAAATTGGTCGTAAATAATCTTTTATTTGCGAACAACCTTTTGCAACCAAAATGGAAGCTAGTTAGTTGGAAATAGTGATGACATGACTTTAGACCGTGGCATGTAAGGTCATATAAAAAATTTGAAATCTTATAAACAACTGAAAAGCTCATTCGGTCAATGGTCAGTGTTGCTTTTTCCAACTAATAGGTCAAAACCAACCCAATTTTAAACAAAGGTTCGGTTTTGCTTCCATTTCCAACCGGAAAGGGTCATTTACGACCAGTTTTTGGTTGTTTGTGATGTTTTTTTCTTGTAGTGAAAGTTACACTAATTAGCACCCAAAATAATGGGTTGCTTCAGTAAGTACATGGTCGATTCAGTCTTCAATTTGTAGAGTTCACAGTCTGGTATATGTAGAGTGTATTGACTGCATAAGCCACATTGTTCCTCCTTTACAATTGAAAAATCAAACAATGTTAGTCACAAAACACAAAGACATAAACTTAAATAAATAATATTATAAGTTTTACCTCTAAATCAAGTCATAACTCCTTGTATGTACATATGTCCTTGGATGATATAGTGTTAATAATAAAATTACAACTTTTACCTCTAAAAATCAAGTATGAGTTCCTTACATATACATATGTCCTTAGATGATATATATTATGTATCCAGAAAGTTTATAACAAATTATTGGATTATGTATGTTCTGAAAGATTACTAGGCATATGTCTACTGAATCCTGCACGGTGTCGGGTGAAATAGTTGTTAGTTTTGTTGTTCGTTCATATAATGTAAGAGTAGAGCTCATATATCAAAATTTGCATATAGTTCTTCTTAATGATCTGAAGGTTGGGTTAACAAATCTTATAGTTATGTAATTTGTGACATGGTTTTGCCGGCAGACATACACTTTTACAATTTAACGTGCTAAATATTTTGATTTTGTGGGACTTCTGCATCAACAAATACCTATGAAGCCTATACTTTGTCATAGTACTCAATCTTATCATGGCTAAAAATATATTTTTTTAATTATGAGTGCACAAGATAGATGATAAAAAAGAAAACTGAATTTATTTTGTAAGGCTACTAAGTAATATTTGGGGTTTTGGATGATAATTATTTGTTATATCAATTTTAGAGTATGTTTCTTATTCCCTGCCTCCCCAAAACACTCTGGATACAAAGAAATCTCCTGTCATAGAGAAGAGATAATGAAAATTAAAATAAATGATAACCATATTCCGTGAATACTTTTTCAAAGAAAAATTAAAGGATATACGGCTAATGATATGGTAAGGTATCATAGGTGCAAAAAGAAAATAGACATTATTTTGAAATTTTTTGTCGTCCTTTTTACATTTATTAAGTTAAAATAATAGAATAATCATTACTTCCATTCATTTTTAAATTTTTTGGAATGTATTACTATTACAAGTATCATTATAACTAGTACACAATCTAATGTACACCGGACCAACAATATCAATCATAGGTTATTACAAAATGATAGCAATTTTGTATAAATTAGTTATTGACTCTTTGTTATAAAATCTTTAAATAATATTATTCTTATGGATTAACACCCCACCTTATGATATTATATATAACATTTAATCTAATGTTAATTGGACCGAACAACCAATAATTTTGTATACATTTGTCATTAAATTTATCTTATAAAGATTATAAACACTCTTGTCTTGCAGATGCCAAATGTCACAATATATCTTTATACAATTATATCTTAAAAAACATAACGATGAATTATAGGAGGTAAAAGTGATATGTTCCTATAATATAATTTATGCAGAAACAATTTATTTTATACACTACCTCTATTAATATATTAACATTATTTTTAACAAAGATTTAGTCAAATTTACCAAACACTTTCATATAAATATGAAATTATGAGCCTATTATTTATGACTTAATAAACAAATATTTTCGTAAGTAAAAAGTCATAAATTGGACTTTAATTTAAATGTATATATTTGTGGGTGTGTTGGTGCACATTTTGTTTTGGATATTGAATCATATTTTAGATGGGCTTTTATTTGTGGAATGAGATTGCTAGTTTACAAACAACCATTTAACACTATTACAACCAAGCCTTCTAAAAAAAATTCCTCCAGGCTCAGCCCTAAAAATAAATAACATCATATTTATGTGGATTTAAAGTCTGTTTAGCAAACCCACCAAGTATAATATTGTACTTATGTGGATTTAAAGTCTGTTTCGCAAAACCCACAAAGTTATATCAAATATTTAGTTCAATACTCCATAACAATCTCTCATATGCCTCCCAGTACCGGTGTGGGATAGGCAAGTGGGCTACCGTGATGGGCTCAAGGCTAGGCACGTGGGCCTTCTAGTATGAGAGTGGGCAGATTAGGCAGGTTGTTGGGAGTTGCCTCAGTTGTCATACTAATTTTCATACTAATATATGATATTTTTATTAGTATTAATTTCAATGATAAACTCCAACTACTTCCACTAGTAATGTGAAGAAAATATATACATAGTTGTATTACAAATAAGATTCTAACTTAAATATTGATACACAATATATGGTAAGAAATGGTTTTATCTCATGTAACTTCTCATTATTGGTAATGTGTAAATTAATTCTTTTATTTTCAAATTTTTATTTTTAGTAGGAGTATACTTTTAAATTTGTATTATGAGTTATAAGAATCTTATATGATTTATCACTTTAAAATATATCTAATAAAATAAATATTAACCAATTACATATACTTTTTAATTATATAACCGATATCTAATATATAAATCAAATCATCTATACATATAATTTATTTTATAAACCTATAGTTTAAATTATGTTGACCCGTCTTTTTGATATTTATTTTTAAATCACATTATTAAACTAATCAAAACTAAAATTTGATATGTCATATTTATTATTATTTATTATTTTTTATTAAGGGTGTTTATTGTTAATTAATTTATATTAAAAATATTAAATAAAAATGGTGCAATTAAGATATGTTCAAAAGATTAAAAAGTGGAACCGAACACTACCTTTTAAAATAATTGTGAAATAATCACTATGAAATAAAAAATAAATAAAGATATACAACATTAAGAATTTAAAAAAAAATTATAATAAAATTAGTAATTATATAGGAAATTTCCCTATAAAAAGAGTGTTAGCTTTTCACTAACCCTAACACTGCCTTGCCCCTAGTAATCCCATCTATTACACATAGACTCAAATTTACACTAAACAATGATGAACATAATGGGAGATGAAAAAAACAATGAAGAAAACCACCATCCACTCCCTATAAGGAAGGTAGTAAATCAAGATTGGTACGTTATATTTCTTTACTTCCCCTCTTGAAAAAATAAATACATATAGTTAGTTTTTTTATAATTAATTGTTTTCTACACGTATTTCAAGGGGATTGGTTATCATACATCATTACATGCTAAAAATTAGAGTGAGAGGGAATGAGTGTACAGGATTCTACCATAACATGCCTTCTCTAAACAAGGTATGTCGTTTTAATTCATTTTCTTATTATTCTATTATATTGATGACATGATTAATATGCAATACTAATTTACATTTTTTAGTAATACTGAAAGACAAATATTTTGAATAAGGACATCTAACTTTCATGATGCATATGCCATTCATTACACTTACAAAAAATTAAATGATATAGTTTACGTGTTCAGAAACTTGAGATTTTTTGTAGGAGGATGTAGGTCAATTATGTGTGGTGAAGAGCCATTATATTAGATTGACTTAGAGGCTTATATTAGTTTATAATTTTAATTTTAAAAGTGGTTTGTATTGGATCATCTCTGGCTATATATATCATGTTATAAATGATGTAAAATTTAATGCCAAAGTTAAACTTCTATTTTTTGAGTTGGTATTCATCAACATAGGGCACATTTACTCAATGCATTCATGATTTTATTTATTACAGGCTAGCATAGCTTCCTAGAGAGAACTTTGTTCCCATTTTTTTTGCACCCAGTGCCAAAAGGAGATGGTGCAATGTACCCTACACGGCTGCTTCTTTTGCTCACGCTGGGGCTACTAAATTTTACCTTTATATTGATTAAAGTAAAAATGGAAAAAGAGATTAAGAATTGTTATATATAACATTCAAAGTTGAGCGCACAATATTTTATAATATTTGATAAATTTTGGTGCAAGTATATTTTGCAATATTCTTGTGTGACTAGTTCAACTTAAAAAAACACTCTCTGGCATATATATTTATTAACTAGTTAGTCTTAAAAAATCCTCTAGAAAATCTATATTGCTAATTATATTTTACACTGTTGGTTGGAAGTGGAGTTCAAATGTTCACAATCCTGGACTCTTAAAATAGGAGAGCATGAAATGAGTTTCACTACAGTCCTTACTACGTGATTTTGGGGTTTTTATGCCTTGTGTCTTAAAACATTGTTTTTACTTCATTAACAGAGGGCATAGAAGTGTCAAGTATGTAAGCAGAAGCCAGGTTATGGTTATGGTATGTCATCTAATTTATTTCTCTGTTGTTTCAGATCTTTTTCTTTTGTCTTATATTTCGACTTTTTATTTTCTGAGATGTTAAATTGGAAGATTCTACCTATATTTTTTTATATTATTCTATGATGTAATTTATGTATGTAGAAGTTTACAAAATATTATAAGATTGTATCAGCTTTATGAATAGACTATTTCCCATTTATATTTTTCTTGTTTACCAATTACTATAGATATTAGCTCAATTTTTTCTCACCTATGTACTTTTTCTTTCTTGTGTACTTTCAGAAGTTACAGCTGAAATGCTTCCTGCACTATTAAAAATTGGTTTTGAAACGGGTATCCTGAAAGAGTTTTTCAACTTTGATATGCTTAGCGAACTCCAGACATTGTCGGGTGAAATTATTGTTCATTCCTATAAAGCACCGGTGGAGGTCATGTATCAAAATTTGCGTGTCAGTCACGATGGTCCGCTTTTTGTTGTTTTTACTCAATATCTTAGGGTTAGACTTACAAATCTGATGGTAATATGATTTGTGGCAAGTTTTTGGTGCAGTCTCGGACTAAAACTTTTATAACTTAATGTGCTAGATCTCGTCGTGGAACTTTTGTATTCGCAATATTGAGAAATTTATTTATAATAATATATTGGTACCTCAGTGATACTGTGACAGTACATAATTACATCATGACTAAAAGTCAGGATGGGGAGGCCTAATATGCGCACGAAGTGGAGTAGGCCACTTGAGCAACTAGAAGATAACTATAATTTACCTACAAATGCGGGAAGAACTTGTGGATATTCTTCATCTATATTCCATCATACAAGTCATTAACAATTTGATTTAGAAGAATATGGCTCACTTTTGGAGAAGTTGATAAATTTGAAAATAAAATACTTCAAAAATTTGGTATTTAATTTAGTTCTGTTATAATTTATTTTAGTTTTTTTGTAATAATGTATTTTAGTTTTAGTTGATTCTATCGCTTATTGGATTATGAGATAGTATCACGTATCAGATTATGACAATAATAAAAAACATATATATTATTCTTTTAATTGCATTTAAGTATTCGAGTTTATCTATTTGTTATGAAAATTACCAAATTATTGAATCTACCTTACCATAATTTGCCTATAAAAGAGACCAAATTCAAGCTATTTCCAACCATCTTCTTCAGCATAAGCCGCCAAACTCGGGTCATTTTTAACAGTCTTCTTGAGCAAAAACGACCGAATTCAAATCACTTCCAACCATCTCCTTCAATATTAGTCACTTTTACTTAGTCGCTTTTGATCAGTCATTTTCGGCCTACTGTTATATACACGACCGAATATAACTGACCAAATTTTTTCTGTCTATTTACAATCAAAAATTGGTCGTAAATAATTTTTCATTTACGACCAACCTTTTGCAACCAAAATAGAAGCTAGTTAGTTGGAAATAGTGATGACATGGCTTTAGACCATGGCATGTGGGGTCATATAAAAAATTCGAAATCTTATAAACAACTGAAAAGCTCATTCAGTCAATGGTCGGTGTTGCTTTTTCCAACTGATGGGGCAAAACCAACCGAATTTTAAATGAAGGTTCGGTTTTGCATCCATTTCCAACCGGAAAGGATCATTTACGACCAGTTTTTGGTTGTTTGTGACATTTTTTTCTTGTTGTGAAAGTTTCACTAATTAGCACCCAAAATAATGGGTTGCTTCAGTAAGTACTTGGTCGATTCAGTCTTCAAATTGTAGAGTTCACGGTCTTGTATATGTCGAGTGTATTGAGTGCATAAGCCACATTGTTCCTCTGTTATAATTGAAAAATCAAACAATGTTAGTCACAAAATACAAAGACTTAAACTTAAATAAATAATATTGTAACTTTTACCTCTAAATCAAGTCATAACTCCTTGTATGTACATATATCCTTAGATGATATAGTGTTAATAATAAAATTGCAACTTTTACCTCTAAAAATCAAGTATGAGTTCCTTACATGTACATATGTCCTTAGATGATATATTTTATGTATCTAGAAAGTTTATAACACATTATTGTAATATGTATGTTCTCAAAGATTACTAGGCATATGTCTACTGAACCCTGCACGGTGTCGGGTGAAATTAGTGTTCGTTTTGTTGTTCGTTCATATAAAGTTATAGTAGAGCTCATATATCAAAATTTGCATAAGGTTGGGTTTACAAATCTTATAGTAATGTAATTTGTGACAAGGTTTTGCTGGCAAACTTACACTTTTACAATTTAACGTGCTAAATATTTTGTGGGACTTCTGCATCAGCAAAGCAAATACCTATGAAGCCAATACTTTGTCATAGTACTCAATCTTATCATGGCTAAAAATATTTTTTTTAATTATGAGTGCACAAGATAGATGATAAAAAAGAAAACTGAATTTATTTTGTAAGGCTACTAAGTAATATTTGGGGTTTTCGATGATAATTATTTGTTATATCAAATTTTAGAGTATTTTAGAGTATGTTTCTTATTCCGTGCCTCCCCAACACACTCTGGATATGAAAGAAATCTCCTATAGAGAAGAGATAATGAAAATTAAAATAAATGATAACCATATTCGGTGAATACTTTTTCAAAGAAAAATTAAAGGATATACCCCTAATGATATGGTAAGGTATCATAGGTGCAAAAAGAAAATAGACATTATTTTGAAATTTTTTGTCGTCCTTTTTATATTTAATAAGTTAAAATAATAAAATACTCATTACTTCCATTCATTTTTAAATTTTTTGGAATGTATTACCATTACAAGTATCATTATAACTAGTACACAATCTAATGTACACCTGACCAACAATATCAATCATAGGTTATTACAAAATGATAGCAATTTTGTATAAATTAGTTATTGACTCTTTCTTATAAAATCCTTATATAATATTATTCTTATGGATTAACACCCCACCATATGATATTATGTATAACATTTAATCTAATGTTAATTGGACCGAACAACCAGCAATATTGTATACATTTGTCACTAAATTTATCTTATAAAGATCATCAACACGCTTGTCTTGCACATGTCAAATGTCACAATATATCTTTATACAATTATATCTTAAAAAACATAACCATATATTATAGGAGGCTAAAGTGATATGTTCCTATAATATAATTTATGCAGAAACAACTTATTTTATACACTACCTCTATTCTTATATTAACATTATTTTAAACAAAGATTTAGTCAAATTTACCAAATTTTGACCATAGCAAAAATTGTTCACTAAAAACTTTCATATGAATTTGAAATTATGAGCCTATTATTTATGACTTAATAAACAAATATTTTAATAAGTAAAAAGTCATAAATTGAACTTTAATTTAAATATATATGTTTGTGGGTGTGTTGGTGCTCATTTTGTTTTGCATATTGAATCATGTTTTAGATGGGCTTTTATTTGTGGAATGAGATTGCTAGTTTACAAACAACCATTTAACACTATTACAAGGAAGCATTCTAAAAAAATTCCTGTCCCTACAAATAAATAATATCATACTTATGTGGATTTAACCTTGTTTAGCAAACCCGCCAAGTATAATATCATACTTATGTGGATTTAAAGTCTGTTTAGCAAACCCACAAAGTTATATCAAATATTTAGTTCAATACTCCATAACAATATCTCGCCTCCCAGTACCAGTGTGGGATAGGCAAGTGGGCTACCCTGATGGGCTCAGGCTAGGCAGATTGTTGGGAGTTGTCTCAGTTGTCATACTAATTTTCATACTAATATATGATATTTTCATTAGTAATAATTTCTATGATAAACTCCAACTACTTCCACTAGTAATGTGAAGAAAATATATACATAGTTGTATATTACAAAATTATATCAAATATTTAGTTCAATACCCCATAACAATATCTCATATGCCTCCCAGTACAAGTGTGAGATAGGCAAGTGGGCTACCCTGATGGGCTCAAGGCTAGGCAGATTGTTGGGAGTTGCCTCAGTTGTCATACTAATTTTCATACTAATATATGATATTTTCATTAGTAATAATTTCTATGATAAACTCCAACTACTTCCACTAGTAATGTGAAGAAAATATATACATAGTTGTATATTACAAATATGATTCTAACTTAAATATTTATACACAATATATGGTAACAAAGGGTTTTATCTCATGTAACTTCTCATTATTGGTAATGTGTAAATTAATTCTTTTATTTTCAAATTTTCATTTTTAGTTGGAGTGTACTTTTAAATTTGTATTATGAGTTATAAGAATCTTATATGATTTATCACTTTAAAATATATCTAATAAAATAAATATTAACCAATTACATAAACTTTTCAATTATATAACCGATATCTAATATATAAATCAAATCATCTATACATATAATTTATTTTATAAACCTATAGTTTAAATTATGTTGACCAGTCTTTTTGATATTAATTTTTAAATCACATTATTAAACTAATCAAAACTAAAATTTGATATGTCATATTTATGATTATTTTTTATTTTTTTATTTAGGGTGTTTATTGTTAATTAGTTTATATTAAAAATATTAAAAGTGTTATATTGCAAATTATATGAAATCATATTTATTAAATAACAACGGTGCAATTAAAATATGTTCAAAAGATTAAAAAGTGGAACCGAACACTACCTTTCAAAATAATTGTGAAATAATCACTACGAAATAAAAAATAAATAAAGATATACAACATAAAGAATTTGAAAAAAAAAATCATAATAAAATTAGTAATTATATAGGAAATTTACCTATAAAAAGAGTGTTTTCTTTTCACTAACCATAAACCGCCTTGCCCCTAGTAATCCCATCTATTTCACATAGACTCAAATTTACACTAAACAATGATCAACATAATCGGAGATGAAAAAACAATGAAGAAAATCACCATCCACTTCCTATAAGGAACGTAGTAAATCAAGATTCGTAATTTATTTCTTTACTTCCGTGCTTGAAAAAGTAAATAAATATAGTTAGTTTTTTTCTAATTAATTGTTTTCTAAAGGTATTTCAAGGGGATTGGTTATGATACATCATTACATGATAAAAATTAGAGTGAGGGAATGGGTGTACAGGATGCTACCATAACATGCCTTCTCTAAACTAGGTATGTGGTTCTAATTCATTTTCTTATTCTTCTATTATATTGATGACATGATTAATATGCAATACTAATTTACATTTTTTAGTAATACTGAATGACAAATAAGTTGAATAAGGACATCTAACTTTCATGATGCATATGCCATTCATTACACTTACAAAAAATTAAATGATATAGCTTATGTGTTCAGAAACTTAAGATTTGTGTAGGAGGATGTAGGTCAATTATGTGAGGTGAAGAGCCATTATATTAGATTGACTTAGAGGCTTATATTAGTTTAAAATTTAATTTTAAAAGTGGTTTGTATTGGATCATCTCTTGCTATATATATCATGTTATAAATGATGTAAAACCTAATGCTAAAGTAAAACTTCTATTTTTTCAGTTGGTATTCATCAACATAGGGTACATTTACTCAATGTATTCATGATTTAATTTATTACATGCTATCATAGCTTTCCAGAGGGAACTTGTTTCAGATTTTTTTTGCACCCAGTGCCAAAAGGAGATGGTGCAATGCACCCTACACGGCTGCTTCTTTTGCTCACGCTGGGGCTAATAATTTTACCTTTATATGGATTAAAGTAAAAATGGTAAAAGAAATTAAGAATTGTTATATATAACATTCAAAGTTGAGCACATTTTAGATTATTTGATAAATTTTGGTGCAAGTATATTTTGCAATATTCTTGTGTGACTAGTTCATCTCAAAAGGCACTCTCTGGCATAAATATTTATTGACTAGTTATTCTTAAAAAATCCTCTAGAAAATCTATATTGCTAATTATATTTTACCATGTTTGTTGGAAGTGGAGTTCAAATGTTCACAATCCTGGTCGTGGACTCTTAAAATAGCTGGAATACAGCATGAAATGAGTCTCACTACCGTCCTAATTACGTGAATTAGGGTTTTTTTATGTCTTGTGTCTTAAAACATTGTTTTTACTTCATTAATAGAGGGGCATAGAATTGCTAATTATATTTTACCATCTTTGTTGTAAGTGGAGTTCAAATATTCACAATCCTGGACTCTTAAAATAGCTGCAATACAGCATGAAATGAGTCTCAGTACAGTCTTAACTACGTGATTTTTGGTTTTTTATGTCTTGTGTCTTAAAACATTGTTTTTACTTCATTAACAGAGGGCATAGACGTGTCAAGTATATAAGCAGAAGCGAGGTTGTGGTTATGGTATGTCATGTAATTTATTTCTCTGTTGTTTCAGATCTTTTTCTTCTATCTTATATTATTCTATGATGTAATTTATGTATGTAGAAGTTGACAAAATATTATAAGATGGTATCAGTTTTATGAATCGTCTCTTTCCCATTTATACTTTTCTTGTTTACAAATTACTATAGATATTAGGTCAATTTTTTCCCAGCCATGTACTTTTTCTTTCTTGTTTACTTTCAAAAGTTACAGCTGAAATACTTCCTGCACTATTCAAAATTGGTTTTGAAACCGGTATCCTTAAGGAGTTTTTCAACTTTGATATGCTTAGCGAACCCCAGACATTGTCCGGTGAAATTATTGTTCATTCCTATAAAGCACCGGTGGAGGTAATGTATCAAATTTGTGTGTCATTCACGATCGTCGGCTTTTTATTGTTTTTACTCAATATCTTAAGGTTAAGCTTACAAATCTGATGTTAATATGATTTGTGGCCAGTTTTTGCTGCAGTCTCGGGCTAAAACTTTTATAACTTAATGTGCTAGATCTCGTCGTGGAACTTTTGTATTCGCAATATTGAGCAATTTATTTATGATAACATATTGGTACGTCAGGTGATACTGTGACAGTACATAATTACATTATGACTAAAAGTCAGGATGGGGAGGCCTAATATGCTCACGAAATGGAGTAGGCCACTTGTGCAACTAGAAGATAACTATAATTTACCTACAAATGCGGGAAGAACTTGTGGATATTCTTCATCTCGTATTTGAGCATACAAGTGATTAACAAATTGATTTAGAAGAAGATGGCTCACTTTTCAAGAAGTCGATAATTTTGAAGATAAAAGACTTCAATAATTTGGTGTTTAATTTGGTTCCGGTATAATTTAATTTAGATTTTTTGTAATAATGTATTTTAGTTTTAGTTGATTGTATCACTTATTGGATTATGAGATAGTTTCACTTATCAGATTATGAAAATAATGAAAAACATATATATTATTCAGTTAATTGCATTTAAGTATTCGAGTTTATCTATTGGTTATGAAAATTACCAAATTATTGGATCTACTTTACCATAATTTGCCTATGAAAGACACCAACTCAAGCTATTTCCAACCATCTTCTTCAGCATAAGCCGCCAAACTCAAGTAATTTTCAACAGTCTTCTTGAGCAAAATGATGAATTCAAATCACTTCCAATCTTCTCCTTAATATTGGTCACTTTTACTTAGTCGCTTTTGATTAGTCATTTTCAGCCTACAGTTATATACACGACCAAATATAAGCGACCAACTTTTTTCTGTCTATTTACAATCAAAAATTGGTGGTTAATAATTTTACATTACAACCAACCTTTTGCAACCAAAATAGAAGCTAGTTAGTTGGAACTAGTGACATGGCTTTAGACCGTGGCATGTGGGGTCATATAATAAGAAATTGAAATCTTATAACCAACTGAAAAGCTCATATAAAGCAACGGTAGACCTCAATATCAAAATTTTATAGTAATTTAATTTATGACAAGGTTTTGCTCGAAGACTTACCCTTTTACAATTAACATGCTAAATATTTTATGGATTTCTGCATCTGCAAATACCTATGAAGCCTATACTTTGTCATAGTACTCAATTATCATGGCCTACAAACTATATTATTAATTATGAGTGCACAATCTTAACATAACGATGAATTAGCACCCAAAACAATTGGTAGATTCAGTCTTCAATTGTAGAGTTCATTGTCTTGTATCTGTAGAGTGTATTCAGTGCTATGAGCGGACATTGTTCCATCATTAGAGTTGAAAAATCAAACAATGTTAGTCACAAAACACAAAGACATAAACTTAAATAAATAACATTACATCTTTTACCTCTGAATCAAGTCTGAGCTCCTTGTCTGTAGATATGTCCTTACATGATATAGTTTAAATAAATAAAATTGTAACTTTTACCTCTAAAATCAAATATGAGTTCCTTCCAGTACAATCGTCCTTAGATGATATAGTTTATGTATTTAGAAGTTTATAATAGATTATCAGATTATGTAAAATCCGAAGTTCACTAGGGCATATGTCTAGTGAACCCCACACATAGACGGTGTCGGGTGAAATTGTTGTTCGTTCATATAAAGCATTAGTAGAGCTCATATATCAAAATTTGCATAGTTCTTCTTATGATCTAACGTTATGGTTATAAATTATAGTAATATAACTTGTGACAAGATTTTGCTAGCATACTTTGTTGGTTTAATCTAATACTTCTCTTAACATTTATTTGTTTATGTTTGTTTCATTGCAAACATCTATATGGACTTGGTCATGTAGTTGTGGAGTGTATTTTTGAGTTCATGAATAAAGGTTACTAGTAGAGTATTTTCAGGAGTGTAGTAGTTGTTCCTATTTCTTGCTCATCAGTACGTGATGTACTTGATCTAATATATGTATTTTTCTGCAGCTTAATAATACAACAGGCCAAGCCTTTTATTTTCTCAGTTTCATACTATCACAACTTATAACATATATCTGTATACGACCATTTATAGGTTCAAGAAATTGGTATCAGAGCTTGGTTACGTGTTGAATGCCCAAATATGCCAAAGGCTGCAGCGATGGAAACCGAACAAAATAAAGGAAGGTGGAATGGGTCAGAGTTATCCGATGTGATCCAAAAGTAATTACGCAGCGTACTCCTTGAAGATGAAGGTGTATATGCAAGCTCATGGCGTAAGGGATGTCATCGAGCCCAAGGATCCAAAGGCAACGATCTTTGGAAAAACTGACAAGGTAGCTTTGGCACTGATTTACCAAGGTATACCTGAAGACATGTTGTTGTCATTAGCGGAGAAAGAGATAGTGAAGGATGTATGGGATGCCATCAAAACTATGTGTCTTGGAGCGGATCGAGTCAAGAAAGCAAGAGTACAAACTCTGAAAGCTGAGTTCGAGTCCATGAGTATGAAAGAGACAGAGACAATTAACGAGTTTCGTATGAAACTTAATGGATTAGTAACAAACATTCGAGCACTTGGAGAGGAAGTTGAAGAAAGCTATGTGGTAAAAAAGATACTACGTGTTGTCCCAACAAAATTTTTACAAATTGCATCAGCAATCGAACAATTTTGCAATGTGGAAAGATTTCTATTGAGGAAACTGTTGGATCACTAAAGGCCCATGAAGAGAGATTGGAGGGGCAGTCTGAAAGTGTCAATAATCTTCTCCTGCTCACAAAAGAGGAGTGGACAAAAAGGAAGCTAACAAGGGAAATTGCTGATGACTAAAGAATAATGGTCGAGACGATTTTACAGAGGTCTTGGAAACTCTTTCTCAAATCAAAGGAGTCCGAACAAGGAAGGTGGACGTGTTGCTCGTGATAAAACCAGGGTAAGGTGTTTCAATTGTCACTTGTACGGGCACTATGCAGCGGATGTCGTAACATGGATCAAATAGATGATGATGAGCCTGCACCATTGTTGACTGAACATGGAGAGAAACATGAGAACATGATGCTTCTGAATAAAGAAAGTTTTGTGATGAAATTGAGTATTGACAGAAGTGGAAATACAAACGAATCAAATGTCCGAGTACTCGACATTGGAGAAAGTAATCACATGAGGGTCAAAAATCGAATTTCAAATCTCTAGATGAAAATGTGACAGGTCAAGTAAGATTTGGAGACGGTTCGAAGGTAGAGATAAAGGGAAAAGGCTCCATAGATTAAGCTGTAAGAATGGCGAGGAACGTGAACTACGTGAGGTATTTTATTCCATCTTTGTGCAATATATAATAAGCCTGGGTCAATTGTCTGAAGCTGGTAACAAAAGGGTGATGAATGGAGAGTTCTTGGGTCCATGATTGTCAGGCAAGCTGCTGATGAAAAAGTTAAAAGATCAGCAAATCGCCTGTACAAAATAATCACTTAAAATGATAGGCAAAAGTGTTGATGTGAAGGGAAAATGAAAATGCATGGATTTGGCACTCTGTCTTGGGATGTAAATTTTAAAGCTA